>NC_081139.1:3221609-3431609 GCF_958295425.1 Solea solea
GGATTCATTTAAGGAATGTGTGTGTGTGTGTGTGTGCACAGTTGTATTTCTTACCTCTACAGCACACATTTCTGGCAAAACCAGTAGTCCTCATGGAGACCAAAACCTGGTCTTAATGGGGCAGAAACTCATTTCTGAGGAACTGAGCTAAGATTTGAATTGCAGTTTTGTAAATGTTAGGGATAAATCTTTTGTTTGGCTGTTCAAATGAATAGAAGTCCTTAAAAGTATGAGTTAGGGTTAGAGTTAGCAAACCTATGTGTGTGTGTGTGTGTGTTAAATGAGCATTTAAACCAGAATTATATTGCAAAACCACACAAACTGCCAGTTAAGTTTTGTATTTATGACAAACTTTTCTTTTGCTCAAAGGGAGGCTGGTTTGTAAATGCACCTGAACTGATTATAGCGATAGTTAAGGACTCTCAGCCTGAATTACTTTCTCAATAAAGGCTCCACTGTTTCCCTTGCCCTTGTGCATAGCTGCAGTCAAGTGTGAGCAACAGGATAACAACACTTAGACTTAGACTTAGACTTAGACTTACTTTTATTGTCATTGCACAGAAAACACAGCAGTGAAAACTGGCAACGAAATTTCGTTGCTTGGCAGCAGATAAGGAACCAACACATAGCATTGAATTTTGTCACTTCTGAGTTATGATGGGGAATATCTTTTATCTTACTGTAAATGTCTATACATGTATCCAACTCTTCAGCCTAACTATGATTAATAAAAAAAAAATAAGTAAGTGTTTTTATTGAATATAAATATATATAAAAGTAGTGCAAAAAGAAAAACAGGAATGAAACTGTAGCAGCAATATGAAAAGAAAAAAACAGTTAAATATTGCACAGATTGAACATGCATTCTTGTTTTATAGGGGCTTTCTTCATTCCGTATGTTTTGTTCTTGTTCACCTGTGGAATGCCACTCTTCTTCCTCGAGACATCGTTGGGCCAGTACACAAGTCATGGTGGAATAACGTGTTGGAGGAAAATCTGCCCTCTATTTGAAGGTATGTTATAAAGACTGAATAATAAATAATAATAAATAAACATGCCACAGCTGTATTTAAGTATCTACCATTATTTTACATTTATATTTTACATTTAAGCAGATGCTTTTATCCAAAGTGACTTACAAAAGAGGAATAGGCTACATAGAATAAGTGACAGAGGGTGAGAGTGCAGTAGTTGATCCAATTGCAGAAGGAGTTTGTGCAGGGGAGGGGGGTAAGGTTAGAGCTAGGACAGAAGATGCTCTTGGAAGAGCTCAGTTTTAGCATTTTTGTAATAATAATCTTTATTCAGCAACAGTAAGCTTTTTTTGTTTATTTTGTTATTTGTGCATTTTTATTTTATTTTAAAGTTAAAACATGATTTTAACCTCTTGACTCAAGCTTTTTCCAATTTTATTCCACCCTGTGTTGTATTTGCTTGGGTTATGTAATCTTGAAATGATGTCATCTTAAAAGTTGATTTGATGAGTCTACCATCCATTCTCTCAGTATCATAAATCACAAATATAACATTTCTGTTCATTAACAGGTCTGGGTTATGGAAGCCAAGTGGTGACTTTGTACACTGGCGTGTATTACATCATCATACTGGCGTGGGCATTTCTCTATCTGTTTTCATCCTTCAGCTCTGAGCTTCCGTGGGCGAGCTGCAACAACAGCTGGAACACAAGTGCGGGATAACACAACACTGTGGCATTGATCCTACATCTGTTCATTGTTTTAAGTTTGTGCTGATGAGTTGTCACAAACTCTCTCTTACTCTTTTATTTAAGAAAGCTGTTTGGACTCCAGTCCCAATCAAACATCCTTACTGTTCGTGTCTGGAAACAGAACATCTTCTGTTGTAGAATTTTGGGAGTAAGTTTTTCCCAACAAATAATTAATTTTCCTTTTTGATGATTCATTATACTAGGGCGGGTTCTCCTCTCTCCCTGTAATATGTTCCTTACATAAACTTGCAGGAGGAGAATCTTGGGTCTGTCCAGTGGAATTGAGAAACTGGGACATATTCGTTGGGACTTGGCTCTTTGTCTACTCCTTGCCTGGGTACTGTGCTACTTCTGTATCTGGAATGGAGTGAAGTCCACAGGGAAGGCATGTCACAATATTACTGATTTCATGTACATTTAATACATGACAAGATAAATGATTGAGTTTTGGTCATGTCCTATAGGTGGTCTACTTCACTGCCACATTCCCATATGTGATGCTGGTAGTGTTGCTTGTTCGTGGTCTCACGTTACCAGGGGCTAAAGACGGGATTAAGTTCTACCTCTACCCAGACATATCCCGCCTCGTCGATCCAGAGGTAACGCAACTGCAGCTGAAATAAAGCAGTCACTGTATTACACTTTATTAGGTACACCTGTTTTAGTTCAAACCCATGAGAATGGGGAAGAAAGTTGAGAATGTGACATGGTTTTTTTATTAAATTTTATTTATTTCATACATCTAGCTTCAGCTAATTTGCAGCATTTGTCCCTGGCCAGGATTTTGCATGTTGCAACAGTGGTAAATGTTCACATCTCTGCTGCTGCTACTTTAGCCAAAGTTTAACTTTCACACTGTACATCTTCAGTTCAGTATGACATTTCATTGCCTGCAGTAGAGAAGTCCATAGGTGTGTTCGTTTCACCGAGACGGATGGTTGTTCTGCATGTCAGGATTTTACTGTTCAGGCTTGATGGTGATTCTTTGATTCTGATACGTAGAACACTGTGTCGTCAGCATACACCTGATATTCAGTGTCTTTACAAACATTAGGTCAATCATTTATGCACAGGCAGAACCGAATGCACTCTTTGTGCTGCTATCTTGACCCTGGAAGAAGACATCTAGTAAATAACGGTTTAAAAAAAAAATGGGGCCCAAAACGGATCCCTGTGGCAGACCAGTCTAAATGTGCAGAGGAGATGTTTTCACATTGCTGTCGATGCTCCAGTTATGAGCGAAACCAATTAGCCAATTGAGTTTACTAACAAGTATCTCACAGTATCAAAGGCTTTTTTCAAATGTATAGGAATACTGCCACAACCACATTAATGGCCTGAAAAAGATAGATGTACCTTAGCGATTTGCCTTGTCGCAGAGGACAGAGGAGAATTAATGGTTTTGAGGCCACAGAAAGGCAACAGTCACTCAAATAAGCGCATACACAGGTATGGGCCACACCATAATGCTTTTAAATATCTTTACATGTCTGTCATGTGTTATCCTGCCTTGTAGGTATGGATGGATGCCGGCGGCCAGATTTTCTACTCCTTTGGAGTTTGTACAGGAGTTCTGACGTCTCTGGGGAGTTACAACAAACACAACAACAACTGTTATAAGTTTGTACTTATACTGTATTTCTTCACTGACTACTGAATTCACTTAACTCCAACTTCCTAATACTGAATAATGTTTTCAAAAAACGTCCTCCTCCAGAGACTGCGTTTACCTGTGCCTGTTGAACAGCCTCACCAGCTTTGTAGCTGGCTTTGCCATCTTTTCTGTGCTCGGTTTCATGGCAAATGAGCAAGGTGTGGATATATCGATGGTGGCTGAGTCAGGTATGGATTTGTAATTTAGATTAAAACGCCCAAATTAATGTGTGAATCATGACCAATAATGTCAATGTACATTAATTTCCAGGTCCAGGTTTGGCATTTATTGCCTATCCTCGAGCTGTGGTGCTAATGCCACTGCCTCAGCTTTGGGCTGTTGCTTTCTTCATTATGATCATCTTTCTGGGATTAGACAGTGAGGTAAGATATCATGCTATTACAGAATGATCGACTATCATTGGCACCAGTAATTTGTGTTAATTCCCTACCCCAATTACAGTATGTGAATCTGCCAATGTTGCACCAACTGATTGAAATAAAATGAAATGATTTATTTTGCCTCCACAGTTTGTTTGTCAAGAGGCATTGGTAACGAACATCTCTGACATGTATCCCTCAATCTTTCAAAGCAACTGTCGAAGGAAACTCCTCCTTCTTGCAATCAACACTGGGAGTTTCTTAATCGGCCTTTTCATGGTTACTGAGGTGAGCGGTTGCTAGGTGACTTTTGAATCATCTGTTTTGTCGTACATACATCAGGGTAATAAACTTTGATAGATGTGCACACAAACAGCTCTATTTAAAACCAGTAAGTAAAAACATTCAGTAGCCTAATCATAAAATGTTCTCTCTTTCAAGGATGACATGTATCAGAACAAACAGCTTCTGTAAAAGATGCACCATTTATATCTGAACCTGTATTTCCACCATGCTTAATCATAAAGGTTAAGACACCTGACAAACACGATATGTGGATAAGTTCTGTTTCCTCTTATTTGCAGGGAGGCCTTTATATTTTCCAGCTCTTTGACCACTACGCCTGTAGTGGGATGACACTCCTGTTCTTTGCTGTTCTTGAATCTGTGTGCATGGGCTGGGTCTATGGTAAGAAGCACTTTAAACATGGTAACATCAGTGGTGGAAAGAGTACGGCAATATTCTACTCAAGTATTTGGATACAATTTTACTACCAGTACAAGTAAAAGTACTTGTCTAAAAATGTACTCAAGTTAAAGTAAAAAAATAGCTTGTTTAAAATGTATTTAGTTACTTTTTTAACAAGGTTGGGGTTTGTTCTTGTGTCATGCAAAAAGGACAAGGGGACAGATCTCACATTAATTGTTTTTAATTAAAGGCGAACCGTTACAAATTAAAGTGCTTACAAAATAAAATATGTAAACACATCATGTGTCAGTCAAAACGGGTCACGAATGCCTTAACTTTCTCACTCACTCAGGGACCTTAATTAATGCCAATTCACCTGTCCTGATCATTCACTTGTCCTTATCATTCACCTGTCCTCATCATTCACTACCAAAGTTTCCAGTGCTTCAATTGATTTCTTTTTTAATTCATGCCAACATATTTTTGACTCTGTAAGGGATGTGGTTTAAAACTTGCATAACGTGAGCAAATGTAATTCCTTACTTTCCACCGCGTGTACTTGCAACAACAACGACAATAGTTCCTCTGTGCTCACAGGACAAGTGAAATGCTATCTTATAACCTGCCATAAATAACAAGTTTCTTTCCAAAATACACTGAAAAGTTTTCATGTCAGATCTTGTTCACAAGGAGCACAAATTTGTCAAGGCCATGATGTAACTGAATGCCTGTGATGTAACTAACACTGCTTCTCTCTGAAGGGGCAGATCGCCAGTATGACAACATTAAGGACATGATTGGATATCGACCTTGGCCTTTTATGAAATACTGCTGGCAGTACTTCACCTCAGCAATCTGCACTGTAAGTACTGGGAAAGGCATTCACTGACTCACTACTGTAGTAAAAATGAGAAGAGAGCGTCCCGTAACTGTATCTCAGTCTGTGTGAGTAAATAATCAGCCATGTGTAAAATAATCTCTAATCTAATAATCAGTGGACCCACTCCAAATTTAGGTGGCAGCAAACAAATCTCCACACACATTTTGCAAATCTCTGCCAAGCCTAGATAAAACGGGATACTTTAGAAAGCTAATCAGCTGTTGCTTATCGTCTGACTTCAGTCTCACTGTGTACTAATTCATTTGGGCCTTTATATTCTGTTTTCACACCGGCCTGATTTTCTTCCCTCCCTCTGTTATGTTCTCAGTGTACGTTGCTCTTCGCCGTGGTCAGATATACTCCGCTTAAATTCAACAACACGTATGAATATCCCTGGTGGGGCTACGCCTTAGGAGGATTTCTTGCTCTGTCTTCGACTCTTTTTGTTCCTCTGTGGATGTTGTATGCCGTGAGTGTCACTCCTGGAACCCTGAGACAGGTGCGATCACAAGTGTTATTCTTCATTTTTTTTCCCTGTTAAAGGCAAAACTTGTAGCAGCTCTAGCAGAAAAACATGTAGTAAGAGTAATTATGAGCTACTTCTTAACATTGTTCTTCAATTATTACTGTAAGGCACATGTTATCACATATCAAATATGCACTCACCTCATTTTAACCCATTAACACAGAGCATTTCCGCTGCTTTTTTCCATTACTATGTTTAAACATACAGTATATACAGAGGCTATACCAATGTGCAATATAGAGTGTCTTATATCCTTTTTTTCAGCACAACCTAGACAATCTGATGAAAAAAAAGTTTAATTTTCACCAACTATATAAACACACTTGAGCAAAAATTACTCAAAATATTTAAAACTGGACTGAATTTGTGAAATTTGGAAACACATCACA
Source organism: Solea solea (assembly GCF_958295425.1). NCBI lineage: Eukaryota > Metazoa > Chordata > Actinopteri > Pleuronectiformes > Soleidae > Solea > Solea solea. The sequence continues at coordinate 3,227,852 of NC_081139.1, forward strand.
GTTCAAAGTTCACTTTCATCGGTTTTATGAACAAAAAGAAAAGAAATACGCTCTAATTTTGTGACTTCTGCACAATTATTGCTACTTTATATCACGACTAAAAATGCGATTAAAAAAAGAATCACAACTTTGACTCAAACACATAAGAAGACGATAAAAAACCACATTTTTTGAAGTCTGAATATGTGACCTATAAACACACACACGCCCAGGATGTCCATATAAGGAGTTGTGTATTATTCCCACGGCAAATTACCATGGGTGCACCTGTGGCACAGATCCGAGTAACGGTTAACATTATCCTGCATGTGACTGCTCAGATGATAATCTTGGGGGACCGAGAGTAAAACTATGGAAAGGTTGCGACAAAAATGATTCTTAAGAAAAGGACTGACAACACTGTAAACCTCTCCAGATAAGATAAGAGCAGCAAGACAGTAAAGATAAAGATACATTTCCAAGAAAGTATAATACAGAAAGATATTAACAATAAGACAATAAGACTATAAGACTATAGAAATGATAGTTTCCAGAATATATGGCCTTGATATTTACAGATATTCATAACATCTCACACAGTTTTATTCAGTTTGGCCTTCTTTTGCTGTGCTACAACACAACACTGCTATTCTCTGCATGTTTCACACATTACATGACATTACATTACATGTCATTTAGCAGACGCTTTTATCCAAAGCAACTTACAATAAACACCAGTTATATAGAAACACCTCGTACACTCCATCTTCAAAAAACCTTAACTGTCTCTCTCAAACATTCAGCATTGGCTGCTGTTATGGATATGTAGAGCCAAAACCTGCCCTTTGTAGCTTACTCTTTATTATGAGAAAACAAGACGATGATTGACCAGATTTATTATTTTATTATAACACAGTTTACTGTGTGTATTGTAACATTATTAACCCTTAGTGCTCATGGGTGTGGATCTGTGCCACAGATGCACCCATGGTAATTTGCCGTGGGAATAATACACAACTCCTTATATGGACATCCTGAGGGTGTGAGTTTATAGATCACATATTCAGGCTTTAAAAAATGTTTCGTCTTCTTATGTGTTGATGATTCATTTTATTACACATTTTCCTGGTGATATGAAGGCGCAATAATTGTGCAGAAGTCACAAAATAGAGTTTTTCTTTTCTTTTTGTTCATGAAAATTTCACAAATTCAATCTGATTTTAAACATTTTGAGTACTTTTTGCTCAAGTGTGTTTATATAGTTGGTGTTTATATAGTTTTTTTCATCAGATTGCTTGGTTGTGCTGAAATAAAGGCTATAAGAGACTCTATATTGCACATTCTTATAGCCTCTGTATATACTGTATGTTTAAACATAGTAACGGAAAAATGCAGACAAAATTCTCTGTGTTCTAAGGGTTAACAATTTTTTCTTAATTTCCCCCACACACACAGAGACTGGAAGTTCTGTGCAGTCCAGCAAAGGACCTCCCCGTGCCATCGAGGAAAGCATCAAATCGTGAAGCTTTCCAGACATTTACAGGCTTGTACACTCTCCGCAATACAGAAAACCCTGACCACAGAGACAGCAGTGTCCAGAGAACGTCTTTTATTTGAGTTGCAACACAACACAGAGAGAGACAGAGTGTGCTCAGTGTGTTCATATCTTTCAGTCAGCAGCATATTTACCTCTGACAAAGTTGTGTAAAAAAAAAAAAATAATCTAAACTTCAGGACATAAAGTGTATTGACACTGTGGTAAAACTTAGCAGCCGTGGGAGTTCTGTTACAGAAGATGTTGGAATAAGAAGGATTATTGCTTATTAAAATTTATAAGAATTGACACATTTTTGGCATTACTGGAGGATACATATGCAAGAAGGAAGGAAATAATCAACTGAGTACATTTATTTCTGTTCTAGGAGGAAAATAATTTCATTATGCACAGTACTGTATATTTAGTTTTCTGGTGGTACATAAAAATTGTCTTTCAGGTAAGCTGTATACGTTAATATCAATTTAGCTCCTATATTTATTGTTATAAGGCATGTTTTTATGAGGTCAACTTAAAGGTTTTAAAAACTTTGGCTCCTCCTATATATATATATATATATATATATATATATATATATATATAATAGAAATTTTGTTTACAGTATTTGTAAACACTTATAGTTTTAATTCAGGGATCATCAAGAACACGAAGAGTATGTCTTTTAAATGTATTTAATGTATTATATGTACGTAAATATGTACGTAAATAATAAAAATACAGTGGTACAAAAGGCATATACAACATGTAACAAGAGAAGAGAGAGGTAAAGAGAGATTTAGGTAAGAGTTGAACAATACTCGTGCAGTGCAGGAGGAGTGGACGTGGACACGACACCTGTGTGCTTTCAACACCTGAAACTGAATGAAAACTGGAAATGCAGGCTGTAATTTAACACACACACACACACACACATAGTAATTGCAGAATAACACAACGCGTCAGTGTTCATGTAACACTTTGATTGCAGTGTATGTACATATTATGTTTCTCACTCTTCGTCAAACCACCGTAGTGAAATTTAAACTGCCAAGCACCAAGTAATACCTCATCAACTCAGCTAATGAAACGATATATTTATTTTTCCACATAAGTCAGAAAACACAATTTAACACTTAGTGCTTCCATGGTAATTTGCCGTGGGAATAATACACAACTCCTTATATGGACATCCTGGGGGTGTGTGTTTATAGGTCATATATTCAGGCTTTAAAAAATGCATTATTTTCGTCTTATGTGTTGTTGAGTCAAAGTTATGATTCATTTTATGTCGCATTTTTAGTAGTAACATAAAGTAGCAATAATTGTACAGAAGTAACAAAATAGACCTATTTTTCTTTTCTTTTTTGTTCATAAATACAAGTGAACTTTGAACTGTGACGTATTTCCAAATTTCACTAAATACTTTTTGCTCAGGTGTGTTTATATAGTTGGTGTTTAATCATCAGATTGCCTAGGTTGTGCTGAAAAAAGGATATAAGACACTATGTTGCACATACTTATAACCTCTGTATATAATGTATGTTTCAACATAGTGATGGAAAAAAGCTTTGAGCAAATGCTCTGTGTTCGGAGGGTTAACTAATGTTTTTTTTTAAAGTTTTATAAGATGTTCACTCACTGTACTGCTGCTGCTGCTGCTGCTGCTGCTACAATACAAACAAACCTACAATGTTTTCATGTAACTGCTGTTTACTGATGACAAATGCTGAAGTGAAATAAACAGACACACACACACACACACACACCTGAGCTGGGCTGCTTCAGTTACACTGACAGAGTGACATCTTGTGGCTGAGCTTACACATTACACACAGATACAGGAAGTCACAGTGAGTGTTGAGTCAGTCAGCCACCTAGTACCTACAGTAGTATAACCACCTAGTTATAATACATTACATTACATCAAAGCCAATTAAAACACATTTATTTAAATGAAATTAAACTATTGAAAAAATAAAATGTTGAGTATTGGTAAGAAATACTCGAATAGGATTATAATTAGTAATAATTTAATCTGACTCAGACAGTGGCTAGTATATATATATATATATATGAATGAATATGAAATAAAACAAACATTTGAAATATGCACCATCATGAAAACTGAAAAATAAAACATGGGCACAAAAGGTGCATTATTAACTAAACATTCAGTGCTACTGTATGTTATACTGAGGTACACATGTTGCACGTAGAGCAGGAGTAACAAAAAATACAGTCTAAACTGCACAATAAAAGGGACCTAAACAATATTTACTGTCAGTGGAATGTGCTGAGCAGAACCACAAGAGGGCGCTTCAGAGGCAAACACTATTGTCTTCAGCCACTGCAATGACATCACAGGTTGTCCTTGTTTTTCAACATTTGTTTCCCAAAATTAGAAACCAGTATAAAGGCAATATACTGCGGTTAGAGATCAATGCCATGATCACACAATATTGAGTCTAATGATGATGATGATGATGATGATGATAAAGATGATGTTATTGGAGAAAATTGTAGCTCCAATTTATCAGACTTTGTGTTGTTTGAGGTTGTTTGTTGTGGAGGCAGAAAACTGTCGCATGAGAAGAAGATGTTAATCCTCTGGAGCACACGAGTGTCGGGACCTGCTGTGGAAGCAGATTAAAGAGATCTGAAATCTTCTTAGGGCGTCTCTCTCGGAGAAAGTTTTCCTTTATTTGTTAACATTTGTCATTTTAAATTAATATCAAAAGACTTGAAATCACATCCTTAAATTCAAACTATGTTGAGGTTTTTCACTAGGGGCACATCGTAGTGATTTAGGCCCTCTTGTCTTCCATTTCCCCCTCTTGTGATAACATGAATATTCATGTTCCAGAATCACAAATAAGAATCACACATTTTACTTAAAAAATAAACATTTACGGAGGACATTCAAAATGGTTTTCTGTTGAACATAAAGTGTTTTAGATCTTGTTTGTATTGGATTTTTTTTCTTTAAATTTACCCATAGTTTTGTTGTACTTTGTGCAAAGTTGTCTGAATAATTAAATACAACGGCAACAAGTACAAACACATTTCAGTCGAAAAACAGAAAGAAAACACCCCACTCATCGACTATCAGGCTTGGTTGAGGAGGAGGAGGAGCTTAAATAAATCATATTACGAACAAGAAAAAAAACTCTATAACTCTATATTTTGTGCAGATTTATTTCCCACTTGCTATTCGATTGAAGTTTGACAACAAGCTTAAATGAATGAATGAATGAATACATAAATAAATAAACAAACAAAATGGAGCATCTATTCCATTGGCTGGTAACTGGTTGTAATACCAGTCAGCTGGCCTGACCCACTACCAGATAACCTATTTCCCTATTGGACACCAGCACACAACGGCCTCCACAGGAGTGTGTTAAGTCCCTGTTGAGCAGAGGCCTAATTCCAATGACCCGCTACTTACGTGTGACTTTTGGCACAAGTTCAGTTCCCTATTGATCTGAGCTCTTTGAGACTTCCTGTGTCAGGCTCACAAGTGTCTCCAAGCTTCTATATCAATCTCATTTAGAGCTCAGCTCTCGCTATCTATCTATCTATCTATCTATCTATCTATCTATCTATCTATCTATCTATCTATCTATCTATCTATCTATCTATCTATCTATCTATCTATCTATCTATCTATCTATCTATCTATCTATCTATCTATCTATCTATCTATCTATCTATCTATCTATCTATCTATCTATCTATCTATCTATCTATCTATCTACAGTACAGTGTGACTGTAAATCCACATTTACAATTTATTGTAATAGTTGCTCTGTCAACAAGGTTTTGGTTGAAAAGTAATGACATGACATATAGTGTTATATGAAGCACTATAAGTTTACAGTACTACAACACAGTGCATGATGTTGCATTAGATACCTGTTCTCTCTACAAGAAAAGGTAATTACGTTGATTTGGTTTAGTTTAATTCGTGAAAGTCAATTACACGGGAGAGCAATTTAAAAATTCAGGACACATTTACAAAAAGTGATTATTTCCTAAACACTGTTAAACAAACACTCAGTCAGTTCCCTATAATTTGTTTAGTTAATTCAACTAAGAAACGGATAATAGGATTTCAGAGGGCAGGTTTGCTGCAGCCACAATAACACGGCAGAAGAGATAGATAGATAGATAGATAGATAGATAGATAGATAGATAGATCAATTCTAGCTTGGTAGCTTGCAAGCTAACTAGCATGCTAACTAGATACTTTAGAGCTTGTATTTTTAAGAAGAGTTCATTTGTGTGGTCTCTATATCCTCCGTTATTTATTAGTCTGATTTTTTTTTTCTGCATTATATATATTGGATGAATATTGTGATAATTTACAGAAAATGATGATGATTTACACAACAAACTATAGTAAAGTAAAGACTATTTTACTATGCACTGACTGACACTGAGGTCTTTGACCTCTGGCGTCAGTGTGCACTTGCTCTAATCACCTTTGACGAGTACATGGATTGATGGAGACAGGTGTCACCTCTGCCTGACATCCAGACAACCTGCTCAACACCTTCTTCCCTTTGTACAAAGGTGTGAATCCAATTTGTGAGGATTGGAGATTAGAAGAGGCCAAACCCCTCCAGTTTAACAGCTTGCTAGTGACAATTTTTGGCTGCTAAGCAGATAAACACAAGCTCCTTGGTGTGGAAATCCCTCTAGTAGGAATTGGCATAATTGTGGAAGCTGTGTGACAGGTGGCTTCCTGTGTTTGTAAACCCCTCCCTCAGGGCATGGCCATTCCTGACTGTATTATCACTAGATTTTGTGCATATCACTTTCTCATCATTCACACAGATACAGGAGTAAATCTGGCAACAAAAAATACTTGATTAAACCAGAGAGACAGAAAAACAGCATATAAAACATTTAAAAGCTGTGTCTGTATCTTCATGTACTGTAGGCCATGGAGCAGCAGCTTCTCCATGCAGCATAGAACATGTCATTTGCATTTTAAATAAGCTGTATTGCTTGTTGATTGCTGTTTAAAATGATGCTTTTAAACATGATAACATTTGCTGTGTGATGGCTCATAAAAGGAAAGGTTTTGAATTGATTTGTTTTGTTATAAAAACAAACACAATCAACACAAATATGGTAAATGTTTCACAAATAATATGATTAGGTAATATATAGCTTATTCTTATCAGAACATCATTTCCCATTATATAAAAAAAATCATTTAGGTCACTGTGAAGTTAGAAATGACATCAATGGTTACTATATAAAACTGCTCATAGGTGTTTGTAATCCAGTTAACTAATCTAATGCCTGAGCCACTGTGTAAAAGAACAAATATCCAATAATTTCCAAATTTGCTCATAACAAACACTAACTGTCAACAAGTAGAAAACTTTTTTTTTTAATGGAAATTGTGCATATCACCTGGGCTCAGTCACTCTTAGGTTAATAAGGTCATTTACTTTTGAATCTCTAATGATATAAGCCCATTTTCCTCATCAAAGACTCAATCCTGCTTTAAAGTGATAACCTAAACAAGCCAAAATGTTACTGAGTAAAAAAAGCTTGGCCTGATTTTAAATTTTCAACATTCTCACACCCCAGAGGACAGGTCAGTTGGTGCTAATTTTGTGACCTTTGACCCGTTTTGATCAATAATTCATGTGTTTACATATTTTATTTTGCCAGCACTTTCATATATTAGGTTTGCCTTAAAGCAAAAAACAATCCATGTGAGATTTGTGTCTCCTTGAAACAAGACAGAACCTCAACCTTGTTAAAAAAAAGTAACTTTTACTCTGAGTGAATTTTAAACAGGCTACATTTTTACGTTTTACTTTAAATTGAGTACATTTTAGACCAGTATTTTTACTCGTGCTTAAATAAAATGTGATATATGTGAAAAATAGCGGTACTTTTACTTGAGCAGAATGTTTTAGTACTCTTTCCACCTCTGATCAATTGGTAGTATTTTCTTTATCATGGTACAATGCAGACTTCACAGTGAATTAGAGAGTGGAAACAATGATCAAAAGCTTGATTCAACTCAATAAGACATGAGTTGAATGAGAGATAAAAACATCCAAACTTCCAAAATCTTTACTTTAAAGGTTTTTGGTGAAAAAACAACATTTTTAATATAATATCATTTAGATTAATGTAACCCACTGTATTCAGACAAATGGTTTCATATCTTCATCTTGTACAAAAAAGTCCCAACTCAAGATAGATCAACTATTTTACCCACTGTGGAAAAGGCAAAGACAGGAAACACTAACACTTGTGCTGTAATTGATGTAATTGACAAATTGAATACATGGTGCTCAGCTACTGAGCCAGTTATCTAAAGTGGTGTTACAGTGAGGTGGTGAGTGTCGCAGCTAACAAGGTTATTTTAAATTCATTAACTTGTTAAAAAAGACAGTTTATGGGAGAATGTTGTCTGTCATTCAGGTCATGGTAAATCCTAACTAAACAGAGCTGAATGTAACTTTTCTACCCTTAAAGCACAGTTAGGAACACCTAATGACGTGAAATTCAACTTCAGATAATTACAGGAAACAAACATCAAACTTGTTCTGAGTTTTGAATGAAACCTACAATTCTTTGCCCGGGACTCTAAGCAATTGCCCTCTTAATATTCTGGAACAGCCCTGCATGGAACACTTCTTCTGTGTGTCCTTGGTTCGTTCTGTAATTTTTTTTTAGGGGGGAAAATTTAGATTTTTTCTTTGGAGAAAAGCCATTAATTAACACAGCAGTGTCCGAGTCTGTTCAATTGCAGCAACTGATATCATTTGCAAGCCAATAATAATAATGAGTTAATTACTTTTGACTTAATTAAATTAGAACATAATCCCAATTATCTACTGGGAGCGACACAGTATCTGGCGGCACAATAAATGGATTAACCTGAGCGGACCTACGGAAACTACAACTCACCTATTTGCACTTGTAATTTATATATAAACAGTTTTAAATGGCCTACACTCTGGAGTCTGTAGGAAAAAAAGATGAATACATGATGGATGTGTGGATGTTGAAAACAAAGCCCACGCCTTCCCATACATGTGCACCTCTTTTTCTTAATTCCTTCAGATTTTTCTTCTAACCACAGTGAAGTACTTAGATCAACATTTTCTTTAAATGTGCTCTGTGAGTAAAATGATTACATTATTTACACTATTTGTGACATACACAAAAATGTATATCCCTCATATTTGAATGACTGTGCTGTACGTCTTATTCAGGAGGGGAATGCAATGTCTAAGGGAATGTAGTAGGTGGGCGTATAACAAAAGAAAGTTTTTATTTTTATACATTTCTTGGGTTAAATGCCCTGCAGGTTGTTCAGCACATACCTTGTATTTGGTTGTTTTGTTTATATATTGTCAAAGAAGGAGGAGGAGAAAATGGCAGAGATGTACCTTAACCTTTAGAACACAGAGCATTCCGGCTAATTTTTTCCATTACTATGTTCAATCGTGCAGTATATAATAGTAATATAGAGTGTCTTATATCCTTTTTTCAGCACGACCTAGGCAATCTGATGAAAATATCTATTTTTTTTTTTACCAACTATATAAACACACCTGAGCAAAAAGTATATTAATATAATAATATTTCACCATTCAAAGTTCACTTGGCTGGTTTTTATGACCAAAAAGAAAAGTTGTTAAGTTGTTGTGGCTGCAGCAAACCTTCACCATGCACTTGCTGCCCTCTGGAATCCTATTAGGCTTTTCTTAGTTGAATTAACTAAACAAATTATAGGGAACTGACTGAGTGTTTGTTTAACAGTGTTTAGGAAATAATCACATTTTGTTCACTTAAACATTCTTCGTTCACTTAAAATTATGCTCATATTTGGAAAGTCGTTCACGAGCAGATGGAGCAGACATGGCGAGGGACAATAGACATGAAAATAGGACGACCAGAGACCAGAGAGCAACTTGATAGACATTAGACATAACTACAACTAATAATTATAGTTATGGAGACAGTGTGTCCAAAGAATAGGTTTTTCCCACAAACAAGAGTGAGGTGGTAGAAGTCAAGAGAAAAGCATTTGCAAACAAAAAGCCTTGTGACATAATTCATGCCATATATGTACTTTAGTAAGTATCGGCATTTAAGCGGCACACGATGTGACAATAAGCTAACGATTATCTGGGGTTAGGATGGAATAAAGAGGCTTATAGATAGACTTCCCAATTCTCAATCCCCAAGTAATCTACTTTTTGAATGGTATAAAGCTAACTCTTCGACCTTGCATCCATCGCATGCAGAGAGGTTCAACGTCACATTTTGCAACACCTCAGGTCTGTCGTTTCATTAAGAGAAGATGGAGAATGGCACAGAGGGCAAGAACTTCTACATCCCCATGAACAACCGGACGGGGCTTGTGAGGTCTCCTTATGATTATCCACAGTTCTACCTGGGGGAGCCAATTTTATTCAAACTTCTTGCTGTCTACATGTTCTTCCTGATCTGCACTGGCTTACCCATCAACGGTCTCACTCTGTTGGTCACAGCTCAGAACAAGAAGCTACGACAGCCTCTCAACTTCATCCTCGTCAACCTGGCTGTGGCCGGCCTCATCATGGTCTGCTTTGGCTTCACCATCACGTTCATAACGTCAATTTATGGCTATTTTGTCTTTGGACCAATGGGTTGCGCCATTGAGGGATTCATGGCCACGCTGGGAGGTACGGTGTTGCTGCATGTTGTTGTAGAAACGTCTGTATTTGACTTTAGGTGTATTCAAATATATCTACAGTCATGTAGAAAGTTCTTGAGGTGGTCCTGAACATTAAAATACAGCATATAACAGAAAACAAGTAAAGTGCAACATGTGGGACAAAAAAAACAAACACACTACACATAGGGAAAATTGTGCACAATGAAGCGTCTTCTATCATAAATTCACAACAATGAACTTAAGTGGCAGTTAGAAGAAAACATTTAAACATGTGTAGATGTACATGATACATGCTGGAGTCATATACCTAAGATATACACGATATAACCTATGCAGGGTTCATATAGACAGGATTCTCACTGTGTGTATACAGGTCAAGTTGCTCTCTGGTCTCTGGTCGTCCTGGCTGTGGAGAGATACATTGTCGTCTGCAAACCAATGGGAAGCTTCAAGTTCACTGGAACTCATGCAGGAGTGGGCGTTGGTTTCACCTGGATCATGGCTCTCTCTTGTGCCGTCCCTCCACTGGTTGGCTGGTCCAGGTAAAAGGAATTATCAAGCGAAAACAAACGCGCTAACATTTTAACACATACAATTGTATCACTGTAACTGTTTATGTGTTCTCTTTAAAGCAACTATATGTAACTTTTAGTGGGCGACAGCAGCAACTTTCCAAGACACGGTGCCTAGTGCACTTCTCATGGCAGGAACAGAATGGAAATGAAAGAGGCACATGTCTCTCTCCCACTCTCTCTGTACTTTCAAAATGATTTTGAAGACCATAGAAGTGGAAATCTCGTTAATAAAATATAAATAAATAAATAGAAGTGAGATGGTGCCAGGTTGAGAGGATTTTTGGCTGCTTCAACCACTGATACCATTTGTTTGGTTCCACTGGTTTCCAAAAGATCACACTTGCAAAGAAATGGCACCTGGAGCTTTTACATTGAATCAAAGCATGAAAAGAAAAAATGTGTTCATTCACTGATCTGCTTTTGCTGTCACTGTATGGAAATTTAAAATGAAATCTGACACTAAAAGCTTTTACTCAGACATTGTTCAAGAGAACCGCCCGAACTCTTATGACCTTGGCAATTGAATATGAACAGAAACATGAAGTTGAAAGGTTTCCTTGTGTCCCAAACATTTATATCTTTAAAGTAGTCTTCCCATAGCTCATTCATGGCTTGTGTTGAATATTTCTGCTGCTGTGCCTCTCTGACCTCACACAGGTATATTCCTGAGGGTCTCCAGTGCTCTTGTGGACCAGACTACTACACTTTGGCCCCAGGCTTCAACAACGAGTCATATGTCATGTACATGTTCGTCTGCCACTTCTGCCTCCCAGTTGGAACCATCTTTTTTACATATGGGAGCCTTGTGCTGACAGTCAAAGCTGTGAGTGTCACTTTATTCACTGTACTATTAGTTACCCTTTATATAAAGTGTATATATAAATGAGATGGATTCACATTGTACCAGTTTGCTCTTATGCTGTTTATTTAGACTTTTGAGAGAAAAAGAGTGTAGTTTACTTTTCAATAGTATGAAATGTTTAAATGCTACTTTTGTGAAAGGTTACCAAACTGCTGATCTTGTTTAGTGAAACATCAAGGAAATGTAGTTTTCACAGTATAAGCATATTAAGGAAAAAAACATGTATAACAAAGGCATTTCATAACATACACATTGCAATGACCAGTGAACAGTGGTGTACTCTATAAGCAGGTATGGCTACAAAAGGGCCAGGATTTCTGTATAGCTACTTAAAAATGTGCATTGATACTTATCAACTCCATTTATTGACAGGAATTGAACTCATTTTCTCTTTGAGTGTGTGTGGTTTTTATGTGACCACACACACACTTTGGGGAACTGGGGAAAAGTAGTCCGCACTAGACCATTGCACTTTACTGTCCATACACACTAATGCTTCACAGAAAAGGACGGAAACCAAGCAAAGTGTTCCCGAATCTACACTTTACACTTTAGAGCAAAATGTGTCTGCAGTTTACTGGCAGTGACAGTAGACCACACTACAGTAGACCACGCTACACCACTGCCCAACAATTGGATGAATGCCATGCAAAACTTCAGGCATCAGACGTCACACAACATTTGTTGTTTACCCATGATAAACATCCACCCATCTATTTTCTACCGCTTTATTCATAGGCATAGGGCAATAGCATTCATGTCCAGATCCACCTTTAGACCTATTGGTTACAGGGTTCCTAATGTATAAATCAAAAAGATATTTAATGTAATATTAATATATTTAATAATGATATTCCAGCCACATCACCCCATGATGTAATATGGTCTGGAAGAGGTGGGAACCCACCAAATGATTGATTATTGTTTAAGACCAGTAAGTGGTTAAGACCAGTAGCGACTCCACCCCTGGTTGATTGTACTCAATTCCATTTGTAAGTCGCTTTGGATTAAAGTGTCTGCTAAATGACATGTAATGTAATGCTATCGCTGATTCATTAGCTGCAGGTCTGCATTAGTTTATCAGCGGGTGGAGAGTTATCTTTTAGAGGGTTGAGGGTTCAATTTTCCACTTTCAACAGGTGGATGAGTCCCTTTGCAAGACACTTGAACATAAAGTAATGAATTAACTAACCAAAGGAAGTGAGAAAATTGTGAAATTTGCTCTCACACCTTGCCACAATAATGTTTTTTGTCCAACCAAACAAAAACACTAAATATTATTAAAACAGAAAAGTAGTTACATATGTTGAGTGTTGTGTGTACATTTAGCTAACATATTTCCCTCTCTCCTGTTAAAATGACACATTTCAGGCTGCAGCTCAGCAGCAAGACTCAGCCTCCACGCAGAAAGCCGAGAAGGAAGTGACACGCATGTGTTTCCTGATGGTGATAGGCTTCCTTGTGGCCTGGACTCCATACGCAAGCTTTGCGGCATGGATTTTCTTCAACAAGGGTGCTGCCTTCTCAGCCACAGCCATGGCCATCCCTGCCTTCTTCTCAAAGAGCTCAGCTATATTCAATCCTGTTATCTATGTGCTGATGAACAAACAGGTCAGTTTATTACTGTGCGGCTATCACCACACACACACACACACACACACACACACACACACTCCAAGCAAGTGAAACAGATGTAGCATGCACAGAAAAGCCATTACTTTATTTAAGATAAATACATACATTTAAATTAATTCGCTTTTACATTAAATCAAATTAAATAATAAGTGGTCTTTCTACGTGCAGTAAGCATGCATGTTTTCTTCAGGTTTCCTCCCACAGTCCAAAAACATGCAGAGTTGGATATAAATAAATAAGTAAACCAAAAGCTCTGCATGTAACAAATACAGTATGTGTTAAATGGCTATTAACTATTAAGTCAGGATCATCGGTGTTTACTTCTAGGGGATAATCAAGTGTCCTGCAAGAGAAGCATAAACACAGGCACAAGCTTACAATTCAAAATATGTTGTTTTGATCAAAGCAACAACAATGAGCAAACAGGACACATTCGTTTTGAAATCCATTTAAATAGTACATAATCTAATGCATTATTTAAATGCAGTATACAGTTTATAAGTGGGCATCTACCTACCAACCAAGGTTATATATAGTTTTGTATTTTTTTATGTTTTAGTTTTTATTTTGTTTTGACTTTTTGTCAAAACATAAATTTGTTTTATTAGTTTTAGTTTTAGTTTTTTTTTGTAAATGCTTAATTTTATTTTACTTTTTATTAGTGTTATTTTTTTTTTAAAATATGGAGTATTTGCCAGGTGCAAGACTCAAAAATGTCATGTTGTGTCATAAAAACTCAACAAAAGATGCCCAGATCCGTGCCGCAGGTGCACCCTTGTCATTTAACAAAGACCGAAAACTAAGCTACAATTTTAGTTCGTTTTTTAAAACACACAATTCAGTTTCAGTTAGTCGTCGTTTTTTAAACTCTTTAAAAAACTAAAAAAGTTTTCATTAACGATAATAAACTTGGTAGTAAGGTTATTATAGTTACAGGTATGAAGTTATAGTTTCTTTGGTTTCTATGTCCTCCATTTTTTGGGAATATCACTAATATGTAAATGAAATTATACTGCTTATAAGAACGTTTTCTTTCTAATGAACACATTTGTAATGCTTATATGAAACTGAACTGTTCTACAATGAAATTTGATTGTTGTTTTTATCTCACCATGTTCCCCAAATGAGGGTTTCTTCTTGTGAAATATCTAATTTGGTATTGATTTTGTTTTCTCCTTTTTCAGTTTCGTAGCTGCATGCTCTCTGCAGTTGGCATGGGCAATTTGGTTGAAGATGAGACCTCAGTATCAACCAGCAAGACAGAAGTGTCCTCAGTCTCCTAAGAATAAAAACTTGACTTCTCTGAACACCCGCTTTCCTTGTGTCCTCCATTCTGAACAACTCACATGGAAAGGATATGGATACAAACAAACAATCAACAAATGGAGATTAATCTCAGGTCACAGATCCATGGCAGAATTTATCTGTGCATACTCTTTTTTTTTTTTTAGTGTTTTTGTGTGTGTGTGTGTGTGTGCACATGTGTGTGTGTGTGTGTGTTTGTGTACTTGTGAACCAGTACAACAGGGGACCTCGGTGTCGTTACACACTCACAGAGGGGACGCCACGTTGAACAGGGGACATTTTTCAAGTCCCGTTAGTCATGGTAAAAGACCTTTAAAGTAATTTTCCATGCTATTGTTTTTATTTAAAAATGACAAGAAACCCAAGTCCCCTGTTAGTCAGTGAAGAATGACAGTCCAATATTAGCCTGGTTAACATGTATGTTTGTCTGTGTGTGTGGGTGGGTGGTTCAATCGGGACTCAACATCTGAACAAAACCCAATAGAATGTACAGTATCACAAATCTTGACAGATGAATGTAAAGCATCTTTGTCTGGATGAGTGAGCAGGTAAATCACCTTTGTATGATTATGATGTGACATTTGTTTGTCTGCGTCATTTCATTTTGTATATATTTATAATTGAAAATAGTGTAGAAATTATGTATTAAATGCATGCATGAAAAGACAGTTTGTTGTTTTTGTTGTTAGTCCAAATGTGTACATCTGTAATTATTTCTGTGATAATTTTACATCATCAATCGCTAGATTGGGGTCTTCTACAGTGGAACATAAGGTGAATTTTGTGGATTTTGTTTACATTTAGAGATAGATAGACAGCCCATATGGGTGGACGGCAATATGACAGCTGGCATCATCCAGTAGAATCCTGGTTGTAGGTTACATCTCTGAACTTGCAGTTGGAAAACCTCAACATGGCGCTGCTCTGTAGCAACCAATCTGTACCAGACGCCTTATTTGTTCTACATAAATGCAAACACTTTCTGTTATGAAGGCTGTTTGTGGGGTTATTGTTATGGTAAAGGTGAAGGTTTAGATAGGATGTAGTTATAGAATGTGTAGAACAAATCAGTTACAGATTGGGTAGTGACATGATTAAAAACATGTCAGTACAGATTCTTATAGGTGACTGGGTATATCTGGCGGAAGGGTCCCACGTCACACCTCTCACTCACGTCACACCCCTTTTTATAAGCCCAACCCTGATTCTACCCATAATCCTAATCTGTGTGACCTCCATGGTCAACATTGATACCACACTATTCTTGTTTTAGTGACTGCTCAAAGCACTCTACACCAGGGTTTCCCAAATTTCCTTAATGGGGACCCACTTTTTAAAGATGGCAACCTACCATGAACCAAATCACAATATAAATTGTGACAAAAGCACTTGTGTGCTCTATCATCTGGTTGCTTTCCTTACTCTCTTAAAGAGTCCAGAGTGACCCCCTCCTTAAAAAACTACAGACCTGTCTCTCTTCTTCCTTTTCTTTCCAAAACTCTGGAGCATGCTACCTTTAATCAACTCTCTTCCTACCTTCACCGGAACAACCTTCTCAATCCTCATTAGTCTGGTTTTAAGGAAAGTCACTCAACCGAAACTGCACTTCTTGCTGTCACTGAGCAACTCCACACTGCTAGGGCTGCCTCTCTCTCCTCTGTGCTCATCCAACTTTCTGCAGCGTTTGACACAGTTTACCACTAGATCCTTACTTCCTCCCTTCAGGAACTAGGTGTCTCAGGCTCTGCACTTACCCTACTCTCATCCTATTTTCAAGACCGAACATACAGAGTAACCTGGAGAGGATCTGTGTCGGAACCCTGTCCTCTAACTACTGGGGTCCCTCAGGGTTCTGTCCTGGGCCCTCTCCTCTTCTTTCTGTACACCAACGTTCTTGGTTCTGTCATTCACTCTCATGGTTTTTCCTATCACAGCTACACCGATGACCCCCAACTCATTCTCTCTTTTCCCCGCTGCAAAACACACGTAACGGATCTCTGCTTGTCTGACCGAGTTTCTTTTTCTCCCAGGAAAGGGTTCTCCCACCACAGATCTGACCATCACCCTTGACGACTCTGTGGTAGCTCCTTCTCATACCGCAAGGAACCTGGGTGTGACCCTCACTGCCAACATTGCTGCAACAGTTCGATCTTGCAGATACATGTTGCACAACATCAGAAGGATACGGCCTCTTCTAACCCAGAAGGTGGCACAGGTTCTGGTCCAGGCTCTTGTCATCTCGCGCTTGGACTACTGCAACTCCCTCCTGGCTGGTCTCCCTGCGTGTTCCATATGACCTCTGCAACTCATCCAGAATGCAGCAGCTCGACTGGTCTTCAACTTACCAAAATTCTCTCATACTACACTGCTCCTCCGCTCCTTTCACTGGCTTCCTGTAGGTGCATATGTAATGTAATGAAGTTACTAATTTAAACCTTGAATTCTGTACTCTGTCCCACAACTATACTGTAATGTATATTAATTTGTATATTGTATGTGTGTTTTAGCATAATCATGTTTCTTATTCACTACAAAACACAATTAGTGTTTCCTATGCCAGGAGATGTAAGGCTAAGAAGATTTGCAACACTGTTCTGATCCTTGGTCCTTTCAGTGTTAATCAGATTAACCTGAACTTCACCACACTCTGCTTTTCTTGGAACTGTCATAATCAGCTAACTGTGATGACATGATTCTAAGCCTTCTGACCCTGACGCTCTCTACAAACCGGAGTCAAAAGCATTTTTCAGGACAGTCTGAGACAGAGATGAAGGACATTTAGTCAAGCTGTGGACAGCATGTGAGACGTTACTTTCTCTTCAAAGCTCTTGATGAATAAAAAGGTTCCAGCCATGTCAAGCTGTTACTGTCACTAAAAACAAACAAAAACACTCATTTTTACAGCAAGATGAATGAAATCAACTCAGTGTCAACTCGTTTTCATGCATGCATTTATTTATCTATGTTACTTTTATATATATACAGTGTTTACAATTCATGATGACCAACTCAACAGGTGACAAAAATAGAATTCACCTTGTATATAGTTGCTCTTTTTTCAAAATTCAGTACAAAATATGCTCCCATTGATGTATGAAAAAAGCAAAAAAGTGGCATTTGGGACATATGTTTGCATTTTATGGTGCCAGAAAGCTTAAAGATTGCAGAGGTGAGCATCCATATACAGGTGTTGACAGAATTTTTGCATTGATTTTGAATTCATATTGATTTTCAACATCCTTAAAAAAGAAAGATGAAAAAAAAATGGAGTTCATTTGTTTGTTCCTGGAGCCGTTCACAGTGTAGTTCAGGCACCTGAACTTATTCATATTCCAGACTGAAGAGGGAGTAGAAAGTAAAACATCCAGGGCAATGAAAAAGTGTCATGATGCTGTAGAGACAGAAGACACTTCTGTTTTGCTGGCAGAAACTGAGGTCTCATCTTGCACCATGCCACCCATTCCAATAGCGCCCAGCATGCAGTTACGGAACTGAAAAGGAGCAAAAAAATAAATGTTAATATATTGAATGTTGGGTTTAAACATTGTAAAATGAAGACTGGAGCGTTTTCATTGTAACCAACCTGTTTGTTGAACAGCACATAGATGACTGGGTTGTACAGAGCTGAGCTCTTTGCAAAGAAGGCAGGGATGGAAGCAGTCAGGGCAGTGAAGGATGCTCCCTTATTCAAGAAGATCCAGCCGGTGAAAGTGGCATATGGTGTCCAAGCTACCAGGAAGCCAATGACCATCAGGACGCACATGCGTGTCACTTCCCTCTCAGCCTTCTGAGTGGACTCTGACTCCTGCTGCTGAGCTGCTGCCTGAAAGTGTTTGAGACAACAAAGAATTCATCAGAATTCCGGTGACACACAGACATAAAAATGTTGATCTACAATGTGAACATCGCATTGATTTAAAATCTCACGTACAGCTTTAACTGTCAACACAAGGCTTCCATAGGTGAAGAAAATGAGGAAGACGGGAATGAAGAAGTGGACAACAAACATGTAGATGACATATGACTCGTTGTTGAAGCCTGGAGCCAGAGTGTAGTAGTCAGGTCCGCAGGAGCACTGCATGCCCTCAGGGAGGTATCTGTGTTCAATACAACAAGAGTCATTAACTCTAGCCACTCAACTAACCTCGTACACATACCTTTACATTTTGATCTTTTTCTCCCTTATTTATTGTCAAGTGAAAGACACAAATGTGATTGTACCTGGACCAGCCAAACAGTGGGGGTCCGGCGCATGAGAAAGCCATGATCCAGGTGAAAGCGACTCCAGCTCCTGCGTGAGCACCAGAGAACTTGAAGCTTCCCATGGGTTTGCAGACGACAATGTATCTCTCCACAGCCAGGACGACCAGAGACCAGAGAGCAACTTCACCTGTGGAGAGAACAAAGAGCATCTTTTTGGTGAACTTGCCAAATCTTCATACTGGGGGGAAAAATATTAGATGATCTTCTAAATAACAATGACAAAGTCAAGTTCATATTTTACCTCCAAGTGTGGCCATGAACCCTTCAATTTGGCAGGCATTAGCTCCAAGAATAAAGTAGCCATTGAAAGCAGAAGTGATTGTGATGGTGAATCCAAAGCAGCACATGATGAGTCCAGCCACAGCCAGGTTGACCAGGATGTAGTTGAGAGGTTGGCGGAGTTTCTTGTTCTGGGCCGTGACGAGCAAGGTCAGTCCGTTGATGGGGGTTCCAGTGCAGATCAGGAAAAACATGTAGCACGCTAGTAATTTGTACATCATAGGGTCTACCATGTAATACTGAGGATATTCATAAGGACTTCTAACAATCCCACTCCTGTTGGACATGGGGATGTAGAAGTTCTTGCCCTCTGTGCCATTTGGCTCGATTCCTCCATCCCATACCATCTTGGCTTGCCTGGTGTTCTACTGAGCTTACTGACTTGCAAAACCTAGTAACTGATGGACACGAGAGTCAGAGTTGAGCAGAGTGATTTTTATACCTCACCACTAACCCAATCTTCAAATTGCTGAAATGGGATTACGGGATTGTGAGGTAGTACAGGAGGTAAAAGAGGCCGATAATTAATCTTAACATCCTGGCTTGAAAGGCCAGGGCACAAAGTAATTTGCTCCACTTAACAGATGAATTGTCTTAATCCCAATTCAAGATTAATATGTGCAGTTGACATGTTTTATCACATTGTTCACTGTCAACTGTATTTTAAATGATTCAGTGTGGTACATTTATCACCAGTGATTCATGGACTGATGTCTTTGTGTCTAAAACATTTCAAAATCCTATAATCCTCACTGTTTTCTGTCTAGCCTAATTTCAGTGAAACCTCCAGGATTGTTGACTGTCATAGTTTTCATACTTTCAGTTCAATCTCCATTTATTGTTTGTTCAACAAATACATTTCAACCATCAGCATCTGATTCCATTTGAAAGACTGCCTGTGTGTGCTTATCCTGACTGGATTAACGTCAGTGCCTCATCTGCAGTGACCTTGTTGTAACGTAGCAAACGCTTATAGTTATGGGCTACAAAGGAAGCTTCTACAGTGGTCTTGATTTACTTGATTGTGCTCAATAAATTGGTTGGTTGTGCTCAATAAATTAAAGTTTGTACTTTTATTTATGGTGTTTGTTTGTTTCATCTAGTTTTGGTTTATGTTTTTTTCTTGCTTTTTATATTTGGACTTGCTCGACACATTAAATGTATTTTTTTTGTCTCTCTGTTTCATGTAGATTTTTGCTTTCATAGTTGCTTGTCCTTGCTTATTGCCCTTCTAACTTAAAGTATCCCAGGTGGCACACAATTTGTCTGCCTTAGCGCCGGGCAAATTAAGCGGAGGATTTACAGCACCTTAAGGTCATTAACAAATTGTTCCTGCTTACCTCAACCAGGTGTAAACTTGAAATCTAATTGTATTAATTTAAGAAAGAAAATAAGGCAATTAACGGGTAATTGTGCACATCCGCGAACAAGCTCCTATGTCCATCCACTTACAGAAGATCCAAACAGTATCATAGAACATTCTCAGTGAGGTCTCTATAGAGTTATTTGTTAGATTCTTTATCAAATGTCTGCATTTGCTTCAGTCTGATCTGCTATTGTTCCTGGACTAAGACCATCCTCTTGACTCCATCCTGGTTCAACTGTGGTTAGACTGATCCTGGTTCAGCTTGGGCTTCATGATCACCAACAACTAAATAGCGGGTGTTGTCCAGGGATTCATGGCCATACCTGAAGGTAAAGTGCAAATGGAGGTGTTAGAGATGTGCACCCAAGGTTTCTTATGACTTTGAAATAATCTCTGCTGTCTACCAAATTACAGATAATATATAATTGATATATTTAATTGTTTGTGTTTAATATGGCTTGTATAGATGTTAATGAAAAATACACTGATTGTTTTATGAAATAAGCAAAGGTTAAACCTTAAAGCTGTTATGGGCAGCACATCTTCACATAATATCTCGTAAACGAAATATGGGGATAAAAAGCTTTAACCCTTAGAACACAGAGCTTTTTAGCTGCTTTTTTCCATTACTATGTTTAAACATACAGTTTAGACAGAGGGTATAAGAATGTGCAACATAGAGTGTCTTATATCCTTTTTTCAGCACAACCATCATTTTCACCAACTATATCAACACACCTGAGCAAATGTACTCAAAATGTTTAAAATCGGATTGAATTTGTGAAATTTGGAAATATGTCACAGTTCAAAGTTCACTTGGTTCTTTTTTTATGTACAAAAAGAAAAGAAAAGAGGTCTATTTTGATTGGTAAAGATGTCATATAAAATGAATCATAACATTGACTCAACAACATGTAAGAAGATTAAAAAAACACATTTTTAAAGCCTGAATGTTGCACCAGGATGTCCAGGATGTATAAAGAGTTGCATATTATTCCTATGGCAAATTACCATAAGTGTACATGCGGCACAGATCCGCACAAAGGGTTAAAGGTGCAATGTGTAACAATTTAGGGCGGTGTACTGACAGAAATTGGAATACCACCTATAAGATTTTTTGGTTTTCCTAGTCTTAAAATAATCCGGATGTAGTTAAGTGAAATGTTTTTCATTTTTTAAAAATCAGAAAAATCAACAAATGTAAGGTTATTTCATGTGTATTGAACATCACCGTACAGGTTTTAAGTCAAAATCAAACCACCACTTGCTTGTGAATATGTATTGATGTTGACGATGTTTAAATTGAATATATTTCATGTGTAGAACTTTTAACAGTATCAGAAATCTTTACTTTCTATTATGATATGTTAATAAAATAGAATACTCTGTGAATAGATTAGATTTGAGAACTCATTTTACAGCTTTGTTGTGCTTGACAGTAAAGTCCAAATGGAAATGGAAATGATGGAAGATTAAAATTTAGTGTATGCCCGAAAGGTATAGGACCTTTGTTTTAACTAACAATAAAGTAATTTCCCCTGAAATGTTCTTCCTGTTTGTTTTTGTGTAATTGTTTGGTTTAAGGTTTGGACAAAAAACAACTTGTCAAAATTCTGACCAATAAATCACAAGTCATTGCTTCTCCTGTCCCTGTAACTAATAACTTCTGTTTTGTAGGTCACGTGTGTGTGAAGAACATAATAAATCACAGTGAAAAGAGCGGTGGATGACACAGACTGTCAAACAGAAGCTGTGGTCTTAACTCTCACGTGACGTGTTTGTAATAGCGTGGGATTAACCAAGTGTCTGCGACTTATGAGTGTTTGTGTTTGTGGTGGGGACCTTTAATTACTGAAATAACATTACAACATTCTGTACTTAAATAGTTGTACAATTTGTACAACATTTTAAAAAGGGATAGAGGTTTACTGCATAACCCTTAAAAAATGATTATTAAACATTTGATCAAAACAGATAAAATATCAGGGGAAACCCAGTTTGAGTGATGAATAATTGTCAAATGATTACAATATATTATTATAATAGTATATTCCAACAACAGTCAAAATAAATAAAAAAATGTAGTCAATGATGCAGTACACTATACATTTAACCAGTGTAAAAGTTGTTATACTTATTATGTATGTATTATTACATGTTAATAATTATTATTATGTATTACTAGTGCTACTTTTACTAATTCAAAGTTATCACTGTGGCGTTGCTAAAAATAAATCCTTGACATCACAAAACATAAATGAAGAGATAGGGATAGAGTTGTAGTTTTCCAAAAATGACACCGCAAGACAGAAACCTTTGTATTTCTAACTTTAAATGACTTTCCTAGGCTCCAGTGAATTAGCCTTTCACTAATCCTAATAACTAGTAAGTATATCAAACAATTGTAGTGGATTAAATTGTTGCCTTCAAATCTTCAAATGCTAAATCTACAGTACAATAAGTATACACAATATTTGAGGTTTGAGAGCATTTTTAGTTTGACTTACAGTGTTGACTCCTGCATGTGGTTCATTTGTCTTGTGGGAAGTTGCAATGGAAGGTGAGCATCATGGACTGAGACCGGAGACCGCTGCAGAGGTCATAGAGTCCAGAAGTGGTTCTCAAACTTTTTTGTTTCAACTCTCACGAAATCTTAACAATGTGCCAAGTATAACATTTATTTAATCAATATTAGAAGAAACGTTTCACTTTTCTTTCAATAATCTGTTGTGCAAATAACATTTTTGCTTTAGCAATACAAATAACCTAAATATTGATTTGTGAGAAAGTCATTATCAAATAAAAATATGACATGTGCAATTATAACTATAATAGTATAATTTTTGTCAACAAAGAATACTTTACCAATATCAATAATTTGCTGTGCGAATAACATTTTTTGTTTGTTTTAGCAGTACAAATGCTGTCCCCTGCCAATGTTTTGAGACACAACAAACAGAGGTAGCATTTTCTCATCTTGGGTTTTGGTCGTCGTGAATCATTGTTCCGTTCAGCTGACGTCTCAGTTTTCTTTTTGCCCCTATCAGAAACTTCTCTATTATCCAAACCTTGTCACAGGTGTGGATTTTGTTTTGTCACTTAAATGAGTCAGGGATACAGCGAGAACAAAAGTTATGCCTGCTAAACTTATAATAATAAAAAAAAACAGAACTCGCAACCCCCCTGGAAAGTCTCCACGCCCCACCAGGGGGGCCCGCCCCACAGTTTGAAAAAGGCTGGAGTACAGTATGTGAAGACTTCAGTGCTACAAACCAAGTAAAACTGCCTTCAATTCAACTTCTTCTTGGATAACCATCACTCTGCACAGACAGTTACTCACTGTGAAAATACACCACCTTTCATAACGCGATACTTTCTACACAAACCTGAACGGCAAAGGTTTAACTGCCAGGAGAGTCAATTACTATTTCCCCTGCACCTCATTATCAACTGATACTAATCCTGCAAGTGACACTAAAGACAAACTCTCACTCACTGCAATTTACCTCAACATTGAAAGATGAAAAAGAAAATCACAGCGATCCTCATCATCTGTCGGTCACCAAGCAAAAAGCAGTCTGTGGGTCAGTGTTAGCATACATGGAACGCTACTTAGCAGGATATAATTTTGAGCTGAGCAAAGCCACTTCCAGGCTATTACTACGTGCATCTGTCCACATATTTATGGTTATTTAAGGCCATCTTATTCAATATTACTTGAAAAATAAAAGAGCAGTTCACAACCTTTCCTGGATAACTGCAAATATCTAGTGGCTTAGTTGTAAATGGCAACATATTATTATATATATTAATATATAATATGATCATATTATCATATTATCATATTATATATCATAATTAGGCTACTATACACAGAACATGAATAGTATTAATATGTTGTATTTTATATTGCAGCATTTTGTGCTAATCATATAACATAATTAACATAAAGAAAAATGTTGGCTCACTGTCAGAGGGAGCTTGACCTTTAAGTGCTTTCTGAAAGTAGATTATAAATCACACCTGAGCTGCCCACTTCCTCACAATCCCTCTGTAATCTAATTTTGCCAATTTGAGGATAACCCTTGCGGGAGGTATAAAACAACACCCAGGAATGGACAAAGCTGCCTGTGTGTGGTGGATTTAACACGACTGGTGACTGCTAGGTTACCTTATATTTTGTTGACGCTATCCATCGACTGAAGCTCCACAAAGGCAACTGAAGATGGGTTGGGAAGGAGGATACGAGGCCAATGGCACCGAGGGCAAGAACTTCTACATCCCCATGTCCAACAAGAGTGGGATTGTTAGAAGTCCTTTTGAATATACTCAATATTATCTAGCAGACCCCATAATGTTCAAATTACTAGCATTCTACATGTTTTTCCTGATCTGCACTGGAACCCCCATCAACGGACTGACCTTGCTCGTCACGGCCCAGAACAAGAAACTCCGCCAACCTCTCAACTACATCCTGGTCAACCTGGCTGTGGCTGGACTCATCATGTGCGCCTTCGGATTCACCATCACCATCACCTCTGCTGTAAATGGCTACTTTGTTCTCGGAGCCACTGCCTGCGCTGTTGAGGGATTCATGGCCACACTTGGAGGTGAGAAAATCGACATTCAAGATATTATGCAGGGGTTGTGTGGATGAGATGTTTCCCATGCTTCCCACCTCACTGCCAAGTATAAACGAGTATGTTCTCTCCACAGGTGAAGTTGCTCTCTGGTCTCTGGTCGTCCTGGCTGTGGAGAGATACATTGTCGTCTGCAAACCTATGGGAAGCTTCAGGTTCACTGGTGCTCACGCAGCAGCTGGAGTCGCTTTCACCTGGATCATGGCTTTCTCATGCGCCGCTCCTCCACTCTTTGGCTGGTCCAGGTGATTTTTTTTTTTAACTTTATTTTGATAACACTTCACATTTATCCCAACTGTTGTAATTAACTGCCTTCATATTCTCACTTTTCTTATACAGATACCTCCCCGAGGGCATGCAGTGCTCTTGCGGACCTGACTACTACACTCTGGCTCCAGGCTACAACAACGAGTCATACGTCATCTACATGTTTGTTGTCCACTTCTTCATTCCCGTCTTCCTCATTTTCTTCACCTATGGAAGCCTTGTGTTGACCGTCAAAGCTGTACGTGAAGTTATAATTCCGATATATTCCCATTATTATTCAAATCAATTTGAAAAGAGTTGGTGTGAAAAGAGACTGGGGACAAGGAATGGATGTTGTGGAATTCATTGTGAATGAAGCACTTTCTTATTTGACTGAACTCCTCAGGCAGCCGCTCAGCAGCAGGAGTCAGAGTCCACTCAGAAGGCTGAGAGGGAAGTGACACGCATGTGCGTTCTGATGGTTATTGGCTTCCTGGTCGCTTGGACACCATATGCCACGTTCGCCGGCTGGATCTTCCTGAACAAGGGAGCATCCTTCACTGCGATGACAGCGGCCATCCCTGCCTTCTTTGCAAAGAGCTCAGCTCTGTACAACCCTGTGATCTATGTGCTGTTCAACAAACAGGTTGGTTACAAAAAACACGCTCCTATCTTTGTCTTACAATGTTTAAACGACATTCAATAATTGTTTTGTTTTATTTGTTGCTCCTTTTCAGTTCCGTAACTGCATGCTGGGCGCTATTGGAATGGGCGGCATGGTGGAGGATGAGACCTCAGTTTCTGCCAGCAAGACAGAGGTGTCCTCTGTGTCTTAATCGTGACGACTTCCACACATCTTTGGACATTTTACCTCACTGTCTGCATCCAGATTTGAAAAAACATCCCATTAAAAAGAATCTCAAACTTTTGCCAAATGGATTTTTGGATTTGGTGAGCAGACTGTGGACGGAATACTCCAAGGAACGCCACCTCATCTACTAACAAGTCCATTTTCTGTAAAAGATTATCTTGTACAGCTTTTGTGTGTGTGTGTGAGTGAGTGAGTGAGTGAGTGAGTGTGAGGTTGAGTGCATTCATTCTCACCGGACAACATGAGATGGTGCTCAAAACACCTCGAACTGTAAACCTGCTGAGATGTGACAACACCGTCTGCTGTCATGGAAGTGTGTTCACACATGATGTGTTTTCAGTATGTTTTACTGGACTTACCAGAGATTATTTTTATTTATTTTATGAGTAGATAATAAATGCATGCATCAAAAGAACTGCACTGGTGTGTTCATTTAAGTCTGTTTTTTGTTTTCACAAAGTGTTCATACAAATCGATGCAGCCCACATTTACAACAGAGGTTTTCATAATCTGCAAAAGCTACAAATTCGGCCCTAGGTCTCTGGATGTAATGAGGAAAAATCGAATTAAAAAATACTTTAACAGGAACAAAAATTGAGATAGTATATGACTGCCTCTTGAAGAAAGGTGAAAATATAAAGATTACCTGTACATTGCATTCCCATTATGTCCCTCTTAGATAACAGGGGAAGGTCCTTCTACATTCTCATTTTTTTAACTTCAAAGCTGCGAAAGTCACTGCAAGTCATTCCACAGTCTGTCTGAGCTGACATAGACATGACATTCCACTTTAATCCCTCATTGTAATCCTGTGGGAATCCTCTAAGGGCAGAAGGTATTCAAAGAACTGCTGCTCATCAAATCAGCCCTGTTATATTTGCAATACTTTCCTTCAAGTACAATATTTGCCATTTTTCGGGTCACATGAACCCAAATTTAAAACATCCAGAGAAATCCTCCATGTGAAACAAAGTCGTGAGATGACAAGACTTTTATTGTGTGATAGTAATGTTTCTTTATACTGACTTACGGGAATCACAGTGGATGCAAATTCAATTGTTTAACCCTTAGAACACAGCATTTATGCTGCTTTTTTCTATTACTATGTTAAATCGTAAGAATGTGCAATATAGAGTGTCTATATCGTTTTTTTCAGCACAACCTAAGCAATCTGAAGAAAAATTTCTTTCATTTTCATCATTTATATAAACACACCTGAGCAAAAGGAACTTTGAATTTGTGAAATTTGGAAATACGTCACAGCTCAAAGTTCGCTTGGTTTGTTTTATGAATAGAAGATCAAATAAAAACTATTTTGTGACTTCTGCACAATTATCGCTATTTATATTACTACTAATAAATTGAATCATAACTTTGACTCAACAACACATAAGAAGACGAAAAAAAAAATGAATTTTTTCCACCCCTGGCTGATTGTACTCAATTCCATTGTAAGTCGCTTTGGATAAAAGCGTCTGCTAAAAGACATGTAATGTAATGGCCATATAAGGAGTTGTGTATTATTACCATGGGTGCACCTGCGGCACAGACCCGTGCCATCTGAGCACTAAGGGTTAATGAACAAATACAAGCCTAAACAATAACCAACACAGTTATAAAGTGTGGACAGGTTTGTGAAAGCAGTGGCAGGTTAATATAGGACAGACGGCAAATCTGGACCAAAAATGTCATATTTACCACAACAAAGACAAGAAAATTGGCATCAGTCGAGGCATTTCTCACCCCGTGGATTCACCACTACAATGAAGGGTGGGTGGGTGGATGATGTAGAGAGACCACAGTGAGATTTGTAAAGCTGAGCACATCATGAACACAAAGAGAAACGTGTTTACTGCTCGGGGGGGACAGCATCTCAGCTGGTGTTTTTGTGGGCACATGTAGGTGGAAGGGCAAAATCGAATCAAATAAAAACAAGCGAAAGTGGGGGTCTACGGAATCATTTTGGGAACCACTGGACGTTTAACACAGTTGGATATGTGGGACCATGACTATTATGCTACATTTGGTGTGAGGTTATGTTGCCCCCTTGAGGCCAAAGTCATTATACATCACCCTGACCTCATCATATTTGCAGTAGGCTACATCATGGTTTCTGAAAAGTTCCAAAAATAACCCACAATCCCCGGTTTCTCTAAACATATTCATACATATGTGTGAACAGTGAAACCGAGTCAGACCTTTCAAACACCCACAGCAGCAGGAACCTGTTGTTGTTGTGTAGAGCATTCAGTCAACAGAACAGGTGGACGATGCCCCCTGCAGTTGTGTACAAAGAAGTGAAAAATACAAAAAAGATGATTTAGAGCATATTCATGCTCTTCATGCAGACATAACCAACACTAAACGTAACATACCAACCTATAACATGTTACAGCTCAGAGGGGGAATAATTACATATAAATACACCCTTCTGCTATACCCGATAGGCCGTCCATCTCATGATGTAACCCTTTATTTCCTGTTGATAACCTGACCCTAATTGTCATGCTCCGAGCACACACACTGTAATTTTCTGCAAAGAGCTCGCGTTGGACACCTGCGTGCGCTTAGTCTCTCTGTCAGGGGGCCGGCGAAGATGAGAGTTGCCTCTCTTTGTTCTAATTGCTTGGCTCAGTTTGGAAGAGCTACACACTGAGGTCTTAATAACAAACTTGGTGTGCACTGAATATATTTCCAGTTCACTGTGAGGCAGCTTTGTGCTGCCGCTGTGATCTGGAGTGAATCTAAAGATACTGATATCTTCTGAATTAAGAGGAAGAAAAATGTTTTGCTTATAACCTCAGTCACTAACCACCATTAAAAATATGTTAAGCTTGAAAGAAAGAAAGGAGAAACTGATCCCTCTATTTTAAGGATGATACGACTCACGACTATTTAATAGCGTGTCATACATGATTTCACTGCTCAGATGCAAGAGCATGGCTTAATGTGGTCTTTACATAGAATGAAACATTAGTCACCAAAATTCTATTCACTCAATGTCTTTAAGCCTCGGTGCTCGAAAGAAAGTGTTTTTATTTTGTCTTCTTACGTGTTGTTGAGTCAAAGTTATGATTCATTTTATATCACATTTTTTAGTAGTGATATAAGGTAGAAATAATTGTGCAGAAGTCACAAAATAGAGCGTGTGTTTCTTTTCTTTTTCTTCATAAAAAACAAGCCAAGCGAACTTTGAACTATGACGTATTTCCAAATTTCACAAATTTGATCCCATTTTAAATCAGGTGTGTTTATATAGTTGGTGAGAATTAAATTTATTTTTCATCAGATTTCCTAGGTTGTAAGACACTTTATATTGTACATTCTTATAGCCTCTGTAGATACTGTATGTTTAAATATAGTCATGGAAAAAAAACAGCTCTGTGTTCTAAGGGTTAATTAGCCGATGTGGCCACTGGTTCATTCAACCACTGAATTATCTCATTTATTTGATTTATTATGAATCACTGATAGTTTTTCTTTCTTTTTTTTTTAATTTAATGTGGGCTAGATGAAGTGCTGACACAGCCCTTGCTAATTTTATCCAGGAAACCAGCCTGAAACATGGACCCACACACATTCACACTGAAAACATTGCTGCTATAGCAGGGACACAAGGAGGAAAACAGATTATTTTACCCTTAAACAAAAGGCTCACCTAATAAAACCCATCTAGTATGTTAGCTGATTGATCTCAATGGTGTCCAACTGGAAACTAGAAGGATTTCAAACTCTAAAGTCACAAAATAACACATGTAAACTTACTAATGGATTAACACTGGCTCTAGGGACTTTGGTGTGGGGAGCAAGCTGTTTACAGAGCAACACACACTCTTTTTTCCAGTCAGAGAAAAATCTGTTTTCCCTTGTGTCCCTGCTTGCAGCATGTTTTCACTGATGCCGAGTGCCAAGTCGGGTTCCTGGCAACTGTGACATGCTGGAGGCGTCAGTGTTGGCTATGTGTCAGTGCCTCCTTCAACCACACTTCTCTGATTAATCGAAAATACTCAAGCCCGAATACTTGTCAAGTACAAACTCTTCAGGTTGATTATAGCACTAAGAGGTTTTTAGGTATTAGTGTTATTTTAATTGTCTTAGACAGGATGAAACTGATACCACAATGGTTTATCTCATCCCGTTTGACCTTTGCAGGTAGAGAGATAATCCTGATACACAGTGTGAAACATGCTTTAATGTCTACATTGGTATTTAAGGCAACAGTCACTGTTCATTAGTGATTCCCTGAGTATCAGTGGAAAAAAAAATACTTACAGAAACACTTAAATAAATTAAATTCAATACCTTCATCTCTTGGTGACCCAGACTCTTGTTTAATTTCTCTGCATTGTATGAATTATGAATTATGTCAAAAAATATATATATTTCCTTTATGAAATTATAGCTTTAATGTATAATAATCAGACCAGTATAATGCCAAGGACTGTGACAATGATGGTGTAATATATAATACATATTTTACATCAAAGTTAAAGTATGACACAGGTATCATAAAAATTAACCACACGTGTATTTACATGTAAAAATAATAAATAAATAACATCATCACATTTATAAAGTTTTAACAATATCCACTTTCATTTTAAAACAGTTATTATACCAGGAAACCATCAATAAATACAAACGAATAACACATGCAATTCAAACAGTAAAGATTTTTTTGTTTTTAGATCTGGTACAGCTATTTCTGTAATTATACTGCACATAATATACATTATTGTTACATGAAACAAACTAAGCACTGACTAAAAATAATATATAATGCTTTTCCTCTTCTTTTTGTGTCAAAAGGAAACAAAAGCTGTCATGTACAGGTAAGAATATGCAATATGCAAAAATGAAAAATGTTATTCCTTATAGCCAATAAAACTTTATTCAAATGTCTTCATTGTGTATTGTGGCAGGACCTCGAATCATCAGGACGAGCCCTCAAGTACATCACATTATCCAGAGGGAGCACACAAAAAGAAAAACAAATTCACATCAGTAACATTATTTATGTCTCTATTTTCCTTATATACCGTATATTCAGTTTTTAGTCAGATTTAATCTACAATACACTTCTCTACAGTATATTAACAATTATTTTCACAACACTGTCAATCACTCATTAAAATCACATCTCATTGACAAATATCATCGGCCCCTGAGAAGCCACTCTATTCTCCCTGTCATGAGTTACAGGTTTGCCAAGATATGTCTGTGGTAAGCTGAAGCTTACTTGTGGTTGGTTGAGACTCGCTTGCCTGGGGAGGTGCTGACCGATATCCCCCTTTGACTGATTGAAACTCTCTTGTCTGGAGTAGTGTGGACCAAGGCTCTCCTCCGGCTGGTCAAAGCTGCTCTCGCTGTAGAGCCGCTGTCGCATCTCACTGGAGCGTTTCCCAGACGCCGTCCTGGTCGGGTATCTCTGACCTGTCTTGTACCAGCCTGTCTCTTTGAAGACAAACCAAATGTTTCCGAACCAGAGGACGACGTTGACAAAACCAAAAACCTGGAGACAGAAAAAGCACAGGAGTCAGCGGCTTCTTTATTTTATTTTATAGTTTCACTGATTTATTTGCTTTCTGAATACACACCACAGACGTATTAAGACGTGACCAAAGAGGCTCCTCGGTAGCCGTGCATGTGTTTTCCTGAGCTCTGCATGCTGAGATGAGCAGAAGCAGCTGCGTTGGGTTTGTGGCTGTCTTGATATCAGAGAGAGCTTTGGCCCAACAGCAGCTGCTGATGAGCCACATGAAGGAGAAGATGACGGTCACGATAAAATCCTGCTCAGGACGGACGTACATAAAAAAAGCAGACAAGTCAATCACAGTCAATAGCATTTGTTTCATACATTATGATTGTGTAAACATCAAGGGAGGAGGAGAAGGTATAAACTAACTGACCACAAGTGGACCTCTGTTGTTCTTCAGGTACTTGTTCTGGTAGAACACATAGACAACGGTTGCTAGCAGAGAGTACAGGAAGGCAAAGACACCCACAGTCACGAAAAACTGAGCAGCCAAAGAAGAGTCTCCATCCAGGAAGAGAACCTCCTCTCTTTTCGTCTCGCACAAGGTCGCTTTGAAATGCACCTGCTGTAATCTACAAAAAACAGACAGATGAGATCTTCAGTGAACGGGAAGCGTCGCTTTGACTGATGTGAGAGCAGATGTGTCACCACTTAAGCCACCATTTGTTAACTCATTTGTGAAGTTCAGTTTGGCTTAGTAAAGTCGCCAAAATGTGAAAGGAACCTCTTATATGATGGACTGTTATTGTCTTTTAAAATATGTATTTATTGATTCATTTTGGCCTTCTTGTGCGTGTGCGTGGGTTCTCTCCAGGTACTCATTCAATAAGGGGATTAGGTAGATTGGACACTCTAAATTGAGGCCCTGTGATGGACTGGGGATCTGTCCAGGGTGTGACTCTGCCTATTGCCATATGCCAGCTGAGATTGGCACCAGCGACCCTCATGTGGAGGATAAAGTGGTAGAAAATGGATGGACGGATTGCATTCTCATTTTTCACTGGCTCAAAGTCTAAAGTTTATTAGCTTAAAGACACAGCAAACTTTTTTTGTTTGCCCTTGTATTGAGTGTCTTCCTTGATAACTAAAACACACCAGTGTCAAACCAGCTGAACTGATAATTAGACACTTGGCATCACTATGGGGGTCGATCACACTGCAGCCCAAAATACCAACGCTTTCACAACCGTCTATTATGATCTACATACGTTACATGTGTGAAATTTTCCTTTGATGTTTTTTCTCAAGCGTTCTTTGTGTTCATACAATATAATTGGCAGATGAATCAAGATACTTTCTTTTGCTACAAATGGTGATCTTATCTTGTCTTATCTTATCTTATGTAGTGATACAAAGTCATGTCACGATGACCTGAGATGAAACTGAAATTTAGCTTCCTTTTCTAAAACTACTGACTATCAAAAGGGAACAAATCATCTATTCTGAGCCTAACAACATGATAAGAAGAATTTGATTTATTTTAACATAATAAATCATCTAATGAAACAATATAATTAACATATTAACTGATATACAATATAAATATATGTGCTGCAGATGCACCCATGGTAATTTGCCATGGGAATAATACACAACTCCTTATATGGACATCCTGGGTGTATGTGTCGATAGGTCACATATTCAGGCTTTAATTTTTTTTATTTCTGTTCATAAAAGCGAGCCAAGTGAACTTTGAACTGTGATGTACTTCCAAATTTCACCAATTCAATCCGATTTTAAACATTTTGAGTACTTTTTGCACAGGTGTGTTTATATAGGTTTTTTTCATCAGATTGCCTAGGTTTTGCTAAAAATGATATGAGACACTCTATATTGTACATTCTTATAGCCTCTGTATGTTTAAACATGATAATGGAAAAAAGCAGCCGAAAAGATGTGAATACAAAATAAAAACTTTACCGGAAAGGATAATTAAAATCAATGTTGATGCTGAGGTTACTCTGCCTCCTGTCTGCACAGTCAACTTTAACCTGGAGATGACCATGGTATCCTCCACATGTCGCAAAAGCACAGATGGCAAAAATCTAGGAAAACAAACAAACAAACAAAGAAAAAGGCCAGAAAAAGGTCACTCATCAGCTGATACCTCATCGATTTGCCTTATCCCACATCATCAGTTCTGAGAGTGGCCTTGTACATAATGGATAGACACCGCAGCAAAATAACAGGACGCATTAATAAGATTTCTAATTGGTTTGAAAACAAAACCTGAATAATTTAAAGGTCGGAAGACAACTAACCGAGCTGCTCACTGTGCACTAGAGGGTGGTCACAGCGGTACAGTGAGATTCAGAACACTATTCTGGAGTCACCAAATTTTGTTTTTGGGACTGATAGTTCTAATAAAGCCAAACTATCAATTTAAAGACATTTATTATTTGTCAATAACTTTTCTTTTTATTTTATCTCAAAATTTCATGCATGACAACATCAAACTTAATGGAAGAAAAACTTACCGGAGCAAATATAACCATACACATTTAAAAAGCAAGAGTTTGGGTCCAAATCCACAGTGTTGTTGTGTTGCTTTATAGTCACCACCAGGTCAAAATGCCACTGATGAAGGTAAGAAAACCACCAGGCTGACTTTGTCAGCAGAGAGGAGGGGTTGACAGAGAAGTGGCCTCCTCCCTAAGGAGGAGCCTGAGATCCTCTGTAACTCTACATTTATTTAAAAAACACAATTAACTGGTAATACCGAGAATCAAACAACACATTTTACACCATCAGACACATTTATATTTGCATCAGTGGACAGCAAATGTCCAAACACTTTATGACGACGTTGCTCTTAAATAGGCTATAATGACCAGTTAGAAACATTTAGTGGCTTTACAATTTCAGCATTTTTCAATCTATGTTTCCTACATTAAGGAAAAAGTAAATTTAGGAGAAAAAAAGATCCAAACATCTTTATGCAGATTGACTGGAAAATATGAGGTTATCCAAAACAGGCGTGTATTCAGTATTAACATTTAGTTATTAATACTGTAAATATAAAACTGCAATAGCAGCTCAGTGTGTTATACTGTCGCCTAAATGACATATTAATTTGGATTGTATTATAATACTCAGAATTAGAGTTGTTTGTACTGTTTGTACAGAGAAGTATGCTGCTGACCTCTTTTGGTAACAAATCCCTATTACAGATTTATTCTTAATGAATTCAGGGTTTGGCATTGTTACTAAATGATGTCAAGCAACACAACTTGCTATTTACCTATAAGATATCACAGACTGGTTTGTTTTCTGTTTCTCAGAATAATACTTATTTTTCTTCACCCTTCAATCAGAGATCTTTATTGGTTTAAGGGTCCTTAAGTCTCAGTATTATTTGAGTAATTTTCTAAAGATGGTTCATATTTTCCATGTTCACTCGATTTCTTCCATACAATAAATAAAAGTACCATTACCTAATTTGAGATACTGTATACTGTATAATGAAAAGTAATGCAATGTCAAGAGTGTCAGCCAGCTTGGGATTAAAAACACAAAACTCTTCGTCTCTAGAACGTTATTTTTAAGAAGTGACTTAAAAACAGACACAGGATCATGTGCAAACATTATTTGAAACAGAGATCTTCATCAAAAGAGACATAACAACCTTTTTTTTCAGTTGGACAAATATATGATCATAAATAAATGAAACAATCTCTGTGTTGCTTTGCATGAAAACAGCTTTCATAAGAAAATAGTCTGATTAACTAACCTAATCCTATGTTTTATTATTTTGTGTCAAAACAATAAAATAAAATAAAATAAAACTCATTGTTTAGATTATTCATCGGTTAAGAATGTAGAATATTTTGTTTATAATATTATTGTTTTTTATGTAAAAAATAAATAAAAATAAAATTGTGCATTGTTGTTGTTATTTTCCCATGCAATAATGCTTTTATATCTCTAGGTGGCAGCAAAGTTTTAGTTTACATTAACTGCCAACTCTCTGTGGTTGGATTGGCTTTAAAATTAAAGCCGTTTTGAAAGAATACACGTCATAAAAATATTTGTTATGTTTGTTTTTTTTTTTACTTTAGGCAAATCATAGATGGGGAAAACTAACACAAAGATGTGTAGTACATGTTTACAGAAGAGTAAGGGCCACGCATGAAAAATAAAAAATAAAAATTCTGAGAAAAAAGTCAGAATTCTGATTCTTTTTTTTTAAAGAATTGAGAATAAAGTTTTGATAAATAAGTCAGAATAATTAATGTCAGAATTTTGACTGTTTTACATATGGCCCTAATACGCTTCTGTATTCACAGACATTCAGAATCTGATTTTTATTTTTATTTTTTTCTTCGGTTGTTCCTCATTTCCTCCAGCAGGGGGCTGTAGCAGAGAGAAGAAAAAACCCAGGAAATAAGTTACATCCAAATTGCAGTTTCATAACTTCACAACAGTGCAGAGGAAGATATTCTCTTCTCACTGAAGTCAGTGTAATATTACAGAACTATAAAAAATAATAGAATCACTTTAAATAACAGGTCTGAACTAGAGCTGAAACAATTACTCAATTAATTGATTATTAATCAATTACTAAATTAATCGACAACTTTCTGATTGTTTTACCTTCTTAGTTTTATTTTGTCATATCGTGGGTGAAACCACGAGCTTCAACAGGAACTTTGTATTGTGACTAAATAAATATCTGCTTGCATGTTCGTTTTTTCTTTTCTTTGGTAATGAAATAGAAATAATAACTAGGGAATTCCGGGGCGAAATTTTGAGTGTGCCCGCTGTTCTTGCTGCTGATGTCATCGGGTGCTGGACTTGTGCTGGTAAAGGAGTAACATTTGCGTGGAATGAACCTTTAAAACTTAAAGTATTTAGACAAAGTGGTATTTTGGTGGAATCACCCTTTAAAATAGACTGACTCTTAAGCTGTGAGGATCCAAACTGGGCTGGGTTGTGATCATTTTGTCGATTGTCTCCCATTCAAGTGTATGTGGAAATTATTCGCAGTTTTTTGCAATTTTTGTCGTCATGGTTGCTCGAAGCACTTAGAAAAGTAATAGCCTGCCATTCTCGATCAAACCACACGTTTGGATAACATTTCAGAACATAATAAACTATGACATTTTTGTCAAATTTTGGACAACATGCTAAACTATGACATTTTTGTCAAATCTACATTTTTGTAGATTGTTAGTCAAGACCTACTAACCACTACTGCACCATGCTGCTCAGGTCTTACAGTAAAATGTCATAGTATGTCGTCCAAAATGTGACAAAAAATGTCATAGTTTAGTACAAAAACGTCATAGTTTAGTATGTCGTCCAAAATATGACAAAAATGTCATAGTTTAGTATGTCGTCCAAAATTTGACAAAAACGTCATAGTTTAGTATGTTGTCCAAAATTTGACAAAAACGTCATAGTTTAGTATGTCTTCCAAAATTTGACAATAACGTCATTGTTTAGTATGTCGTCCAAAATTTGACAAAAATGTCATAGTTTAGTATGTTGCCAAAAATTTTACCAAAACGTCATAGTTTAGTATGTCATCCAAAATTTTACCAAAACATCATAGTTTAGTATGTCGTCCGAAATTTTACCAAACTGCATTGTTTAGTATGTCGTCCATGATTTGACAAAAATGTCATAGTTTAGTATGTCGTCAAAAATTTTACAAAAACGTCATAGTTTAGTATGTCATCGAAAATTTGACAAAAACAACATGGTTTAGTATGTTGCCAAAAATTTGACAAAAACGTCATAGTTTAAGTATGTCGTCCAAAATTTGACAAAAACATCATAGTTTAGTATTTAGGAGACGCTTTTATCCAAAGCAACTTAAGTTGAAATCAGTCATTTGCCCAATCGGCAAAGGGGAGTTGAACTTGTGACCATGATGTCTTTCACACACAGGGTACCGGTCTTAACCACTAAACCACCATGCCACTCAGGTCAGAGTAAAAGGTCATTGTTCTGTATGTCGTCCAAAATTTGACAAAAACGTCATAGTTTAGTATGTCGTCCAAAATTTGACAAAAACGTCATAGTTTAGTATGTCGTCCAAAATATGACAAAAATGTCATAGTTTAGTATGTCGTCCAAAATTTGACAAAAACGTATGTCGTCCAAAATTTGACAAAAAAGTCATAGTTTAGTATGTCGTCCAAAATTTGAGGAATACGTCATAGTTTAGTATGTCGTCCAAAATATGACAAAAATGTCATAGTTTAGTATGTCGTCCAAAATTTGACAAAAACGTCATAGTTTAGTATGTCGTCCAAAATTTGACAAAAACGTCATAGTTTAGTATGTCGTCCAAAATTTGACGAAAACGTCATAGTTTAGTTTGTCGTCCAAAATATGACAAAAATGTCATAGTTTAGTATGTCGTCCAAAATTTGACAAAAACGTCATAGTTTAGTATGTTGTCCAAAATTTGACGAAAACGTCATAGTTTAGTATGTCGTCCAAAATTTGACGAAAACGTCATAGTTTAGTATGTCGTCCAAAATTTGACAAAAACGTCATAGTTTAGTATGTCGTCCAAAATTTGACAAAAACGTCATAGTTTAGTATGTCGTCCAAAATTTGACAAAAACGTCATAGTTTATTATGTCGTCCAAAATTTGACGAAAACGTCATAGTTTAGTATGTCGTCCAAAATTTGACGAAAACGTCATAGTTTAGTATGTCGTCCAAAATATGACAAAAATGTCATAGTTTAGTATGTCGTCCAAAATTTGACAAAAACGTCATAGTTTAGTATGTCGTCCAAAATTTGACGAAAACGTCATAGTTTAGTATGTTGTCCAAAATATGACAAAAATGTCATAGTTTAGTATGTCGTCCAAAATTTGACAAAAACGTCATAGTTTAGTATGTCGTCCAAAATTTGACAAAAACGTCATAGTTTAGTATGTCGTCCAAAATTTGACGAAAACGTCATAGTTTAGTATGTCGTCCAAAATTTGACAAAAACGTCATAGTTTAGTTTGTCGTCCAAAATTTTCCAAAACGTCATAGTTTAGTATGTCGTCCAAAATTTGACAAAAACGTCATAGTGTTGCGTGTGGCCATGACATCACTCACTCATTAAGACATTTATCTAATCCCTGTGCTGTGCTTAAACCTGCATGTCTCTCTTTTCTTATCAGGCTGGCTCACTCAGGCTGACACACCTGCAGCAGATCCAGCATCGTTACACCCAATTACCAGCCTGCTATAAAAGCCAGCAGTGCAGTTGCTCAAGAGACTGAGACCCAGCAACACCTTACTCCCACAGTATCATTTGTTAAATACCTTTTCCTTTCAGTAATCCTTAAATTAGTTGTTATTTCATTTTGGCCTGGAGATGGCCGGCAGTCCTACTTTTCGCTTAGCTTTAGTTCATTCTTTGGTTTTGTCAGGGAGGGAGGGAGGGGGAACCAGCTTCGACGTCCCTATAGGGGGTGGCCTGGGCCCCCCTCCATTTTGCTGAGTTTGGCTGGCATCTCCAGGTCCCTTTTGGTTTGCTGATTCTTTATTTTGGTAAGGTATTTATATTATTTATATTATACTTTAGTTTTGGTTTTCTTAAAGAATATTCATTTCCCTGTGGGAAAAGTTGATGAATTAAACCATGTTAAGGTCTCCAATTTGAGCAACTGAGTGTTTTATTTAATTGTTTGGAGGCTGTAACACATAGTTTAGTATGTCGTCCAAAATTTGACAAAAACGTCATAGTTTAGTATGTCGTCCAAAATTTGACGAAAACGTCATAGTTTAGTTTGTCGTCCAAAATTTGACAAAAATGTCATAGTTTAGTATGTCGTCCAAAATTTTCCAAAACGTCATAGTTAAGTATGTCGTCCAAAATTTGACGAAAATGTCATAGTTTAGTATGTCGTCCAAAATTTGACAAAAACGTCATAGTTTAGTATGTCGTCCAAAATTTGACAAAAATGTCATAGTTTAGTATGTCGTCCAAAATTTGACAAAAACGTCATAGTTTAGTATGTCGTCCAAAATTTGACAAAATGTCATAGTTTTTAGTATGTCGTCCAAAATTTGACGAAAATGTCATAGTTTAGTATGTCGTCCAAAATTTGACAAAAATGACGTACTTCAGTATTTAGAAGACTCTTTTATCCAAAGCAACTTAAGTTGAAATCAGTCATTTGCCCAATCAGCAAAGGCGGGAGTTGAACTTGCGACCATGAAGTCTGTCACACAGAGGGTACTGGTCTTAACCACTAAACCACCACGCCACTCAGCTCTTGGAGTAAAAAGTCATTGTTCTGTATGTCGTCCAAAATTTGACGAAAATGTCATAGTTTAGTATGTCGTCCAAAATTTGACAAAAATGACGTACTTCAGTATTTAGAAGACTCTTTTATCCAAAGCAACTTAAGTTGAAATCAGTCATTTGCCCAATCAGCAAAGGCGGGAGTTGAACTTGCGACCATGAAGTCTGTCACACAGAGGGTACTGGTCTTAACCACTAAACCACCACGCCACTCAGGTCTTGGAGTAAAAAGTCATTGTTCTGTATGTTGTCCAAAATTTGACAAAAACGTCATAGTTTAGTATGTCGTCCAAAATTTGAGAAAAACGTCATAGTTTAGTATGTTGACAAAAACGTCATAGTTTAGTATGTTGTCCAAAATTTGACAAAAACGTCATAGTTTAGTATGTCGTCCAAAATTTGACGAAAAAGTCATAGTTTAGTATGTCGTCCAAAATTTTCCAAAACGTCATAGTTTGGTATGTCGTCCAAAATTTGACGAAAACTTCATAGTTTAGTATGTCGTCCAAAATTTGACGAAAATGTCATAGTTTAGTATGTCGTCCAAAATTTGATAAAAACGTCATACTTTAGTATGTCGTCCAAAATTTGACAAAAATGTCATAGTTTAGTATGTCGTCCAAAATTTGACAAAAATGTCATAGTTTAGTATGTCGTCCAAAATTTGACAAAAATGTCATAGTTTAGTATGTCGTCCAAAATTTGACGAAAAA
Source organism: Solea solea (assembly GCF_958295425.1). Classification (NCBI taxonomy): domain Eukaryota; kingdom Metazoa; phylum Chordata; class Actinopteri; order Pleuronectiformes; family Soleidae; genus Solea; species Solea solea. Next base: position 3,268,623 of record NC_081139.1, read on the forward strand.
GTCATAGTTTAGTATGTCGTCCAAAATTTGACAAAAACGTCATAGTTTCGTATGTCGTCCAAAATTTGACAAAAACTTCATAGTTTAGTATGTCGTCCAAAATTTGACGAAAATGTCATAGTTTAGTATGTCGTCCAAAATTTGATAAAAACGTCATACTTTAGTATGTCGTCCAAAATTTGACAAAAATGTCATAGTTTAGTATGTCGTCCAAAATTTGACAAAAATGTCATAGTTTAGTATGTCGTCCAAAATTTGACAAAAATGTCATAGTTTAGTATGTCTTCCAAAATTTGACAAAAACGTCATAGTTTAGTATGTCGTCCAAAATGTTACCAAAACTTCATAGTTTAGTATGTCGTCCAAAATTTGACAAAAATGTCATAGTTTAGTATGTCTTCCAAAATTTGACAAAATCGTCATAGTTTAGTATGTCATCCAAAATTTGACAAAAACGTCATAGTTTAGTTTGTCGTAAAAAATTTGACAAAAACGTCATAGTTTAGTATGTTGTCCAAAATTTGACAAAAACGTCATAGCTTAGTATGTCGTCCAAAATTTGACAAAAATGACGTACTTCAGTATTTAGGAGACTCTTTTATCCAAAGCAACTTAAGTTGAAATCAGTCATTTGCCCATCAGCAAAGGGGGGAGCTGAACTTGCGACCATGAAGTCTGTCGCACAGAGGGCACTGGTCTTAACCACTTAACCACCATGCCACTCAGGTCTTACAGTAAAATGTCATTGTTTTGTATGTCGTACAAAATTTTCCAAAACGTCATAGTTTAGTATGTGGTCCAAAATTTGACGAAAATGTCATAGTTTAGTATGTCGTCCAAATTTTGACAAAAACATCATAGTTTAGTATGTTGACAAAAATGTCATAGTTTAGTATGTCGTCCAAAATTTGAGAAAAACGTCATAATTTAGTATGTTGACAAAAACGTCATAGTTTAGTATGTTGTCCAAAATTTGACGAAAACGTCATAGTTTAGTATGTCGTCCAAAATATGACAAAAATGTCATAGTTTAGTATGTCGTCCAAAATTTGACGAAAACGTCATAGTTTAGTATGTCGTCCAAAATTTGACAAAAACGTCATAGTTTAGTATGTCGTCCAAAATTTGACGAAAACGTCATAGTTTAGTATGTCGTCCAAAATTTGACAAAAACGTCATAGTTTAGTATGTCGTCCAAAATTTGACAAAAATGTCATAGTTTAGTATGTCGTCCAAAATTTGACAAAAACGTCATAGTTTAGTATGTCGTCCAAAATATGACAAAAATGTCATAGTTTAGTATGTCGTCCAAAATTTGACAAAAACGTCATAGTTTAATATGTCGTCCAAAATTGGACAAAAACGTCATAGTTTAGTATGTCGTCCAAAATTTGACAAAAAATGTCATAGTTGAGTATCTCGTCAAAAATTTGACTAAAATGTCATAGTTTAGTATTTCGTCCAAAATTTTCCAAAACGTCATAGTTTAGTATGTCGTCAAAAATTGGACAAAAATGTCATAGTTTAGTATGTCGTCCAAAATTTGATAAAAACGTCATACTTTAGTATGTCGTCCACAATTTGACAAAAATGTCATAGTTTAGTATGTCGTCCAAAATTTGAAGAAAAACGTCATACTTTAGTATGTCGTCCAAAATTTGACAAAAATGTCATAGTTTAGTATGTTGTCCAAAATTTGACAAAAATGTCATAGTTTAGTATGTCGTCCAAAATTTGACGAAAATGTCATAGTTTAGTATGTCGTCCAAAATTTGACAAAAACGTCATAGTTTAGTATGTCGTCCAAAATTTGACAAAAATGTCATAGTTTAGTATGTCGTCCAAAATTTGACAAAAACGTCATACTTTAGTAGGCCTTCCAAATTTTGACAAAAATGTCATAGTTTAGTATGTCGTCCAAAATTTGACAAAAACGTCATAGTTTAGTATGTCGTCCAAAATTTGACAAAAATGTCATAGTTTAGTATGTCGTCCAAAATTTGACAAAAACGTCATACTTTAGTAGGCCTTCCAAATTTTGACAAAAATGTCATAGTTTAGTATGTCGTCCAAAATTTGACAAAAACGTCATAGTTTAATATGTCGTCCAAAATTGGACAAAAACGTCATAGTTTAGTATGTCGTCCAAAATTTGACAAAAATGTCATAGTTTAGTATCTCGTCCAAAATTTGACAAAAACGTCATAGTTTAGTATGTCGTCCAAAATTTGAAAAAAACGTCATAGTTTGGTATGTCGTCCAAAATTTGACAAAAACTTCATAGTTTAGTATGTCGTCCAAAATTTGACGAAAATGTCATAGTTTAGTATGTCGTCCAAAATTTGATAAAAACGTCATACTTTAGTATGTCGTCCAAAATTTGACAAAAATGTCATAGTTTAATATGTCGTCCAAAATTGGACAAAAACGTCATAGTTTAGTATGTCGTCCAAAATTTGACGAAAATGTCATAGTTTAGTATGTCGTCCAAAATTTGACAAAAACTTCATAGTTTAGTATGTCGTCCAAAATTTGACAAAAATGTCATAGTTTAGTATGTCGTCCAAAATTTGACAAAAACGTCATACTTTAGTATGTCGTCCAAAATTTGACAAAAATGTCATAGTTTAGTATGTCGTCCAAAATTTGACAAAAACGTCATAGTTTAGTATGTCGTCCAAAATTTGACAAAAATGTCATAGTTTAGTATGTCGTCCAAAATTTGACAAAAACGTCATAGTTTAGTATGTCGTCCAAAATATGACAAAAATGTCATAGTTTAGTATGTCGTCCAAAATTTGACAAAAACGTCATAGTTTAATATGTCGTCCAAAATTGGACAAAAACGTCATAGTTTAGTTTGTCGTCCAAAATTTGACGAAAACGTCATAGTTTAGTATGTCGTCCAAAATTTGACAAAAACGTCATAGTTTAGTTTGTCGTCCAAAATTTTCCAAAACGTCATAGTTTAGTATGTCGTCCAAAATTTGACAAAAACGTCATAGTGTTGCGTGTGGCCATGACATCACTCACTCATTAAGACATTTATTCAATCCCTGTGCTGTGCTTAAACCTGCATGTCTCTCTTTTCTTATCAGGCTGACACACCTGCAGCAGATCCAGCATCGTTACACCCAATTACCAGCCTGCTATAAAAGCCAGCAGTGCAGTTGCTCAAGAGACTGAGACCCAGCAACACCTTACTCCCACAGTATCATTTGTTAAATACCTTTTCCTTTCAGTAATCCTTAAATTAGTTGTTATTTCATTTTGGCCTGGAGATGGCCGGCAGTCCTACTTTTCGCTTAGCTTTAGTTCATTCTTTGGTTTTGTCAGGGAGGGAGGGAGGGGGAACCAGCTTCGACGTCCCTATAGGGGGTGGCCTGGGCCCCCCTCCATTTTGCTGAGTTTGGCTGGCATCTCCAGGTCCCTTTTGGTTTGCTGATTCTTTATTTTGGTAAGGTATTTATATTATTTATATTATACTTTAGTTTTGGTTTTCTTAAAGAATATTCATTTCCCTGTGGGAAAAGTTGATGAATTAAACCATGTTAAGGTCTCCAATTTGAGCAACTGAGTGTTTTATTTAATTGTTTGGAGGCTGTAACACATAGTTTAGTATGTCGTCCAAAATTTGACAAAAACGTCATAGTTTAGTATGTCGTCCAAAATTTGACGAAAACGTCATAGTTTAGTTTGTCGTCCAAAATTTGACAAAAATGTCATAGTTTAGTATGTCGTCCAAAATTTTCCAAAACGTCATAGTTAAGTATGTCGTCCAAAATTTGACGAAAATGTCATAGTTTAGTATGTCGTCCAAAATTTGACAAAAACGTCATAGTTTAGTATGTCGTCCAAAATTTGACAAAAATGTCATAGTTTAGTATGTCGTCCAAAATTTGACAAAAACGTCATAGTTTAGTATGTCGTCCAAAATTTGACAAAATGTCATAGTTTTTAGTATGTCGTCCAAAATTTGACGAAAATGTCATAGTTTAGTATGTCGTCCAAAATTTGACAAAAATGACGTACTTCAGTATTTAGAAGACTCTTTTATCCAAAGCAACTTAAGTTGAAATCAGTCATTTGCCCAATCAGCAAAGGCGGGAGTTGAACTTGCGACCATGAAGTCTGTCACACAGAGGGTACTGGTCTTAACCACTAAACCACCACGCCACTCAGCTCTTGGAGTAAAAAGTCATTGTTCTGTATGTCGTCCAAAATTTGACGAAAATGTCATAGTTTAGTATGTCGTCCAAAATTTGACAAAAATGACGTACTTCAGTATTTAGAAGACTCTTTTATCCAAAGCAACTTAAGTTGAAATCAGTCATTTGCCCAATCAGCAAAGGCGGGAGTTGAACTTGCGACCATGAAGTCTGTCACACAGAGGGTACTGGTCTTAACCACTAAACCACCACGCCACTCAGGTCTTGGAGTAAAAAGTCATTGTTCTGTATGTTGTCCAAAATTTGACAAAAACGTCATAGTTTAGTATGTCGTCCAAAATTTGAGAAAAACGTCATAGTTTAGTATGTTGACAAAAACGTCATAGTTTAGTATGTTGTCCAAAATTTGACAAAAACGTCATAGTTTAGTATGTAGTCCAAAATTTGACAAAAATGTCATAGTTTAGTATGTCGTCCAAAATTTTCCAAAACGTCATAGTTTAGTATGTCGTCCAAAATTTGACGAAAATGTCATAGTTTAGTATGTCGTTCAAAATTTGATAAAAACGTCATACTTTAGTATGTCGTCCAAAATTTGACGAAAACGTCATAGTTTAGTTTGTCGTCCAAAATTTGACAAAAATGTCATAGTTTAGTATGTCGTCCAAAATTTGACGAAAATGTCATAGTTTAGTATGTCGTCCAAAATTTGACAAAAACGTCATAGTTTAGTATGTCGTCCAAAATTTGACAAAAACGTCATAGTTTAGTATGTCGTCCAAAATTTGATAAAAACGTCATACTTTAGTATGTCGTCCAAAATTTGACAAAAATGTCATAGTTTAGTATGTCGTCCAAAATTTGACAAAAATGTCATAGTTTAGTATGTCGTCCAAAATTTGACAAAAACGTCATAGTTTAGTATGTCGTCCAAAATTTTCCAAACATCATAGTTTAGTATGTCATCCAAAATTTGACAAAAATGACGTACTTCAGTATTTAGGAGACTCTTTTATCCAAAGCAACTTAAGTTGAAATCAGTCATTTGCCCAATCAGCAAAGGGGGGAGTTGAACTTGCGACCATGAAGTCTGTCACACAGAGGGTACTGGTCTTAACCACTAAACCACCCAACCACTCAGGTCTTAGAGTAAAATGTCATTGTTCTGTATGTCGTCCAAAATTTGGCAAAAACGTCATAGTTTAGTATGTCGTCCAAAATTTGAGAAAAACGTCATAGTTTAGTATGTTGACAAAAACGTCATAGTTTAGTATGTTGTCCAAAATTTGACAAAAACGTCATAGTTTAGTATGTCGTCCAAAATTTGACGAAAAAGTCATAGTTTAGTATGTCGTCCAAAATTTGACAAAAACGTCATAGTTTGGTATGTCGTCCAAAATTTGACAAAAACTTCATAGTTTAGTATGTCGTCCAAAATTTGACGAAAATGTCATAGTTTAGTATGTCGTCCAAAATTTGATAAAAACGTCATACTTTAGTATGTCGTCCAAAATTTGACAAAAATGTCATAGTTTAGTATGTCGTCCAAAATTTGACAAAAATGTCATAGTTTAGTATGTCGTCCAAAATTTGACAAAAATGTCATAGTTTAGTATGTCGTCCAAAATTTGACGAAAAAGTCATAGTTTAGTATGTCGTCCAAAATTTGACAAAAACGTCATAGTTTCGTATGTCGTCCAAAATTTGACAAAAACTTCATAGTTTAGTATGTCGTCCAAAATTTGACGAAAATGTCATAGTTTAGTATGTCGTCCAAAATTTGATAAAAACGTCATACTTTAGTATGTCGTCCAAAATTTGACAAAAATGTCATAGTTTAGTATGTCGTCCAAAATTTGACAAAAATGTCATAGTTTAGTATGTCGTCCAAAATTTGACAAAAATGTCATAGTTTAGTATGTCTTCCAAAATTTGACAAAAACGTCATAGTTTAGTATGTCGTCCAAAATGTTACCAAAACTTCATAGTTTAGTATGTCGTCCAAAATTTGACAAAAATGTCATAGTTTAGTATGTCTTCCAAAATTTGACAAAATCGTCATAGTTTAGTATGTCGTCCAAAATTTGACAAAAACGTCATAGTTTAGTTTGTCGTAAAAAATTTGACAAAAACGTCATAGTTTAGTATGTTGTCCAAAATTTGACAAAAACGTCATAGCTTAGTATGTCGTCCAAAATTTGACAAAAATGACGTACTTCAGTATTTAGGAGACTCTTTTATCCAAAGCAACTTAAGTTGAAATCAGTCATTTGCCCATCAGCAAAGGGGGGAGCTGAACTTGCGACCATGAAGTCTGTCGCACAGAGGGCACTGGTCTTAACCACTTAACCACCATGCCACTCAGGTCTTACAGTAAAATGTCATTGTTTTGTATGTCGTACAAAATTTTCCAAAACGTCATAGTTTAGTATGTGGTCCAAAATTTGACGAAAATGTCATAGTTTAGTATGTCGTCCAAATTTTGACAAAAACATCATAGTTTAGTATGTTGACAAAAATGTCATAGTTTAGTATGTCGTCCAAAATTTGAGAAAAACGTCATAATTTAGTATGTTGACAAAAACGTCATAGTTTAGTATGTTGTCCAAAATTTGACGAAAACGTCATAGTTTAGTATGTCGTCCAAAATATGACAAAAATGTCATAGTTTAGTATGTCGTCCAAAATTTGACGAAAACGTCATAGTTTAGTATGTCGTCCAAAATTTGACAAAAATGTCATAGTTTAGTATGTCGTCCAAAATTTGACAAAAACGTCATAGTTTAGTATGTCGTCCAAAATATGACAAAAATGTCATAGTTTAGTATGTCGTCCAAAATTTGACAAAAACGTCATAGTTTAATATGTCGTCCAAAATTGGACAAAAACGTCATAGTTTAGTATGTCGTCCAAAATTTGACAAAAATGTCATAGTTGAGTATCTCGTCAAAAATTTGACTAAAATGTCATAGTTTAGTATTTCGTCCAAAATTTTCCAAAACGTCATAGTTTAGTATGTCGTCAAAAATTGGACAAAAATGTCATAGTTTAGTATGTCGTCCAAAATTTGATAAAAACGTCATACTTTAGTATGTCGTCCACAATTTGACAAAAATGTCATAGTTTAGTATGTCGTCCAAAATTTGAAGAAAAACGTCATACTTTAGTATGTCGTCCAAAATTTGACAAAAATGTCATAGTTTAGTATGTTGTCCAAAATTTGACAAAAATGTCATAGTTTAGTATGTCGTCCAAAATTTGACGAAAATGTCATAGTTTAGTATGTCGTCCAAAATTTGACAAAAACGTCATAGTTTAGTATGTCGTCCAAAATTTGACAAAAATGTCATAGTTTAGTATGTCGTCCAAAATTTGACAAAAACGTCATACTTTAGTAGGCCTTCCAAATTTTGACAAAAATGTCATAGTTTAGTATGTCGTCCAAAATTTGACAAAAACGTCATAGTTTAGTATGTCGTCCAAAATTTGACAAAAATGTCATAGTTTAGTATGTCGTCCAAAATTTGACAAAAACGTCATACTTTAGTAGGCCTTCCAAATTTTGACAAAAATGTCATAGTTTAGTATGTCGTCCAAAATTTGACAAAAACGTCATAGTTTAGTATGTCGTCCAAAATTTGACAAAAATGTCATAGTTTAGTATGTCGTCCAAAATTTGACAAAAACGTCATACTTTAGTAGGCCTTCCAAATTTTGACAAAAATGTCATAGTTTAGTATGTCGTCCAAAATTTGACAAAAACGTCATAGTTTAATATGTCGTCCAAAATTGGACAAAAACGTCATAGTTTAGTATGTCGTCCAAAATTTGACAAAAATGTCATAGTTTAGTATCTCGTCCAAAATTTGACAAAAACGTCATAGTTTAGTATGTCGTCCAAAATTTGAAAAAAACGTCATAGTTTGGTATGTCGTCCAAAATTTGACAAAAACTTCATAGTTTAGTATGTCGTCCAAAATTTGACGAAAATGTCATAGTTTAGTATGTCGTCCAAAATTTGATAAAAACGTCATACTTTAGTATGTCGTCCAAAATTTGACAAAAATGTCATAGTTTAATATGTCGTCCAAAATTGGACAAAAACGTCATAGTTTAGTATGTCGTCCAAAATTTGACGAAAATGTCATAGTTTAGTATGTCGTCCAAAATTTGACAAAAACTTCATAGTTTAGTATGTCGTCCAAAATTTGACAAAAATGTCATAGTTTAGTATGTCGTCCAAAATTTGACAAAAACGTCATACTTTAGTATGTCGTCCAAAATTTGACAAAAATGTCATAGTTTAGTATGTCGTCCAAAATTTGACAAAAACGTCATAGTTTAGTATGTCGTCCAAAATTTGACAAAAATGTCATAGTTTAGTATGTCGTCCAAAATTTGACAAAAACGTCATAGTTTAGTATGTCGTCCAAAATATGACAAAAATGTCATAGTTTAGTATGTCGTCCAAAATTTGACAAAAACGTCATAGTTTAATATGTCGTCCAAAATTGGACAAAAACGTCATAGTTTAGTATGTCGTCCAAAATTTGACAAAAATGTCATAGTTTAGTATCTCGTCAAAAATTTGACTAAAATGTCATAGTTTAGTATTTCGTCCAAAATTTTCCAAAACGTCATAGTTTAGTATGTCGTCAAAAATTGGACAAAAATGTCATAGTTTAGTATGTCGTCCAAAATTTGATAAAAACGTCATACTTTAGTATGTCGTCCACAATTTGACAAAAATGTCATAGTTTAGTATGTCGTCCAAAATTTGACAAAAACGTCATACTTTAGTATGTCGTCCAAAATTTGACAAAAATGTCATAGTTTAGTATGTCGTCCAAAATTTGACGAAAATGTCATAGTTTAGTATGTCGTCCAAAATTTGACAAAAACGTCATAGTTTAGTATGTCGTCCAAAATTTGACAAAAACGTCATAGTTTAGTATGTCGTCCAAAATTTGACAAAAATGTCATAGTTTAGTATGTCTTCCAAAATTTGACAAAATCGTCATAGTTTAGTATGTCGTCCAAAATTTGACAAAAACGTCATAGTTTAGTTTGTCGTAAAAAATTTGACAAAAACGTCATAGTTTAGTATGTCGTCCAAAATTTGACAAAAACGTCATAGTTTAGTATGTCGTCCAAAATTTGACAAAAATGACGTACTTCAGTATTTAGGAGACTCTTTTATCCAAAGCAACTTAAGTTGAAATCAGTCATTTGCCCATCAGCAAAGGGGGGAGCTGAACTTGCGACCATGAAGTCTGTCGCACAGAGGGCACTGGTCTTAACCACTTAACCACCATGCCACTCAGGTCTTACAGTAAAATGTCATTGTTTTGTATGTCGTCCAAAATTTTCCAAAACGTCATAGTTTAGTATGTGGTCCAAAATTTGACGAAAATGTCATAGTTTAGTATGTCGTCCAAATTTTGACAAAAACATCATAGTTTAGTATGTTGACAAAAATGTCATAGTTTAGTATGTCGTCCAAAATTTGAGAAAAACGTCATAGTTTAGTATGTTGACAAAAACGTCATAGTTTAGTATGTTGTCCAAAATTTGACGAAAACGTCATAGTTTAGTATGTCGTCCAAAATATGACAAAAATGTCATAGTTTAGTATGTCGTCCAAAATTTGACGAAAACGTCATAGTTTAGTATGTCGTCCAAAATTTGACAAAAACGTCATAGTTTAGTATGTCGTCCAAAATTTGACGAAAACGTCATAGTTTAGTATGTCGTCCAAAATTTGACGAAAACGTCATAGTTTAGTATGTCGTCCAAAATTTGACGAAAACGTCATTGTTTAGTACGTCGTCCAAAATTTGACAAAAATGTCATAGTTTAGTATGTCGTCCAAAATTTGACAAAAACGTCATAGTTTAGTATGTCGTCCAAAATATGACAAAAATGTCATAGTTTAGTATGTCGTCCAAAATTGGACAAAAACGTCATAGTTTAATATGTCGTCCAAAATTGGACAAAAACGTCATAGTTTAGTATGTCGTCCAAAATTTGACAAAAATGTCATAGTTTAGTATGTCGTCAAAAATTTGACAAAAATGTCATAGTTTAGTATGTCGTCCAAAATTTTCCAATACGTCATAGTTTAGTATGTCGTCCAAAATTTGACAAAAACGTCATAGTTTAGTATGTCGTCCAAAATTTGACAAAAACGTCATAGTTTAGTATGTCGTCCAAAATTTGACAAAAATGTCATAGTTTAGTATGTCGTCCAAAATATGACAAAAATGTCATAGTTTAGTATGTCGTCGAAAATTTGATAAAAACGTCATAGTTTAGTATGTCGTCCAAAATTTGACAAAAATGTCATAGTTTAGTATGTTGTCCAAAATTTGACAAAATGTCATAGTTTAGTTTGTCATCCAAAATTTGACAAAAATGTCATAGTTTAGTATGTTGTCAAAAAATTTTCAAAAACGTCATAGTTTAGTATGTCGTCCAAAATTTGACAAAAACGTCATAGTTTAGTATGTTGTCCAAAATTTGACAAAAACGTCATAGTTTAGTATGTCGTCCAAAATTTGACAAAAACATCATAGTTTAGTATGTTGTCCAAAATTTGACGAAAATGTCATAGTTTAGTATGTCGTCCAAAATTTGACAAAAATGTCATAGTTTAGTATGTCGTCCAAAATTTGACAAAAACGTCATACTTTAGTAGGCCTTCCAAATTTTGACAAAAATGTCATAGTTTAGTATGTCGTCCAAAATTTGACAAAAACGTCATAGTTTAATATGTCGTCCAAAATTGGACAAAAACGTCATAGTTTAGTATGTCGTCCAAAATTTGACAAAAATGTCATAGTTTAGTATCTCGTCCAAAATTTGACAAAAACGTCATAGTTTAGTATGTCGTCCAAAATTTGAAAAAAACGTCATAGTTTGGTATGTCGTCCAAAATTTGACAAAAACTTCATAGTTTAGTATGTCGTCCAAAATTTGACGAAAATGTCATAGTTTAGTATGTCGTCCAAAATTTGATAAAAACGTCATACTTTAGTATGTCGTCCAAAATTTGACAAAAATGTCAGTTTAATATGTCGTCCAAAATTGGACAAAAACGTCATAGTTTAGTATGTCGTCCAAAATTTGACGAAAATGTCATAGTTTAGTATGTCGTCCAAAATTTGACAAAAACTTCATAGTTTAGTATGTCGTCCAAAATTTGACAAAAATGTCATAGTTTAGTATGTCGTCCAAAATTTGACAAAAACGTCATACTTTAGTATGTCGTCCAAAATTTGACAAAAATGTCATAGTTTAGTATGTCGTCCAAAATTTGACAAAAACGTCATAGTTTAGTATGTCGTCCAAAATATGACAAAAATGTCATAGTTTAGTATGTCGTCCAAAATTTGACAAAAACGTCATAGTTTAATATGTCGTCCAAAATTGGACAAAAACGTCATAGTTTAGTATGTCGTCCAAAATTTGACAAAAATGTCATAGTTTAGTATCTCGTCAAAAATTTGACTAAAATGTCATAGTTTAGTATTTCGTCCAAAATTTTCCAAAACGTCATAGTTTAGTATGTCGTCAAAAATTGGACAAAAATGTCATAGTTTAGTATGTCGTCCAAAATTTGATAAAAACGTCATACTTTAGTATGTCGTCCACAATTTGACAAAAATGTCATAGTTTAGTATGTCGTCCAAAATTTGACAAAAACGTCATACTTTAGTATGTCGTCCAAAATTTGACAAAAATGTCATAGTTTAGTATGTCGTCCAAAATTTGACGAAAATGTCATAGTTTAGTATGTCGTCCAAAATTTGACAAAAACGTCATACTTTAGTATGTCGTCCAATATTTGACAAAAATGTCATAGTTTAGTATGTCGTCCAAAATTTGACAAAAACGTCATACTTTAGTATGTCGTCCAATATTTGACAAAAATGTCATAGTTTAGTATGTCGTCCAAAATTTGACAAAAATGTCATAGTTTAGTATGTCGTCCAAAATTTGACGAAAATGTCATAGTTTAGTATGTCGTCCAAAATTTGACAAAAACGTCATAGTTTAGTATGTCGTCCAAAATTTGACAAAAACGTCATAGTTTAGTATGTCGTCCAAAATTTGACAAAAATGTCATAGTTTAGTATGTCTTCCAAAATTTGACAAAATCGTCATAGTTTAGTATGTCGTCCAAAATTTGACAAAAACGTCATAGTTTAGTTTGTCGTAAAAAATTTGACAAAAACGTCATAGTTTAGTATGTCGTCCAAAATTTGAAAAAAACGTCATAGTTTGGTATGTCGTCCAAAATTTGACAAAAACTTCATAGTTTAGTATGTCGTCCAAAATTTGACGAAAATGTCATAGTTTAGTATGTCGTCCAAAATTTGATAAAAACGTCATACTTTAGTATGTCGTCCAAAATTTGACAAAAATGTCATAGTTTAATATGTCGTCCAAAATTGGACAAAAACGTCATAGTTTAGTATGTCGTCCAAAATTTGACGAAAATGTCATAGTTTAGTATGTCGTCCAAAATTTGACAAAAACTTCATAGTTTAGTATGTCGTCCAAAATTTGACAAAAATGTCATAGTTTAGTATGTCGTCCAAAATTTGACAAAAACGTCATACTTTAGTATGTCGTCCAAAATTTGACAAAAATGTCATAGTTTAGTATGTCGTCCAAAATTTGACAAAAACGTCATAGTTTAGTATGTCGTCCAAAATTTGACAAAAATGTCATAGTTTAGTATGTCGTCCAAAATTTGACAAAAACGTCATAGTTTAGTATGTCGTCCAAAATATGACAAAAATGTCATAGTTTAGTATGTCGTCCAAAATTTGACAAAAACGTCATAGTTTAATATGTCGTCCAAAATTGGACAAAAACGTCATAGTTTAGTATGTCGTCCAAAATTTGACAAAAATGTCATAGTTTAGTATCTCGTCAAAAATTTGACTAAAATGTCATAGTTTAGTATTTCGTCCAAAATTTTCCAAAACGTCATAGTTTAGTATGTCGTCAAAAATTGGACAAAAATGTCATAGTTTAGTATGTCGTCCAAAATTTGATAAAAACGTCATACTTTAGTATGTCGTCCACAATTTGACAAAAATGTCATAGTTTAGTATGTCGTCCAAAATTTGACAAAAACGTCATACTTTAGTATGTCGTCCAAAATTTGACAAAAATGTCATAGTTTAGTATGTCGTCCAAAATTTGACGAAAATGTCATAGTTTAGTATGTCGTCCAAAATTTGACAAAAACGTCATACTTTAGTATGTCGTCCAATATTTGACAAAAATGTCATAGTTTAGTATGTCGTCCAAAATTTGACAAAAACGTCATACTTTAGTATGTCGTCCAATATTTGACAAAAATGTCATAGTTTAGTATGTCGTCCAAAATTTGACAAAAATGTCATAGTTTAGTATGTCGTCCAAAATTTGACGAAAATGTCATAGTTTAGTATGTCGTCCAAAATTTGACAAAAACGTCATAGTTTAGTATGTCGTCCAAAATTTGACAAAAACGTCATAGTTTAGTATGTCGTCCAAAATTTGACAAAAATGTCATAGTTTAGTATGTCTTCCAAAATTTGACAAAATCGTCATAGTTTAGTATGTCGTCCAAAATTTGACAAAAACGTCATAGTTTAGTTTGTCGTAAAAAATTTGACAAAAACGTCATAGTTTAGTATGTCGTCCAAAATTTGACAAAAACGTCATAGTTTAGTATGTCGTCCAAAATTTGACAAAAATGACGTACTTCAGTATTTAGGAGACTCTTTTATCCAAAGCAACTTAAGTTGAAATCAGTCATTTGCCCATCAGCAAAGGGGGGAGCTGAACTTGCGACCATGAAGTCTGTCGCACAGAGGGCACTGGTCTTAACCACTTAACCACCATGCCACTCAGGTCTTACAGTAAAATGTCATTGTTTTGTATGTCGTCCAAAATTTTCCAAAACGTCATAGTTTAGTATGTGGTCCAAAATTTGACGAAAATGTCATAGTTTAGTATGTCGTCCAAATTTTGACAAAAACATCATAGTTTAGTATGTTGACAAAAATGTCATAGTTTAGTATGTCGTCCAAAATTTGAGAAAAACGTCATAGTTTAGTATGTTGACAAAAACGTCATAGTTTAGTATGTTGTCCAAAATTTGACGAAAACGTCATAGTTTAGTATGTCGTCCAAAATATGACAAAAATGTCATAGTTTAGTATGTCGTCCAAAATTTGACGAAAACGTCATAGTTTAGTATGTCGTCCAAAATTTGACAAAAACGTCATAGTTTAGTATGTCGTCCAAAATTTGACGAAAACGTCATAGTTTAGTATGTCGTCCAAAATTTGACGAAAACGTCATAGTTTAGTATGTCGTCCAAAATTTGACGAAAACGTCATTGTTTAGTACGTCGTCCAAAATTTGACAAAAATGTCATAGTTTAGTATGTCGTCCAAAATTTGACAAAAACGTCATAGTTTAGTATGTCGTCCAAAATATGACAAAAATGTCATAGTTTAGTATGTCGTCCAAAATTGGACAAAAACGTCATAGTTTAATATGTCGTCCAAAATTGGACAAAAACGTCATAGTTTAGTATGTCGTCCAAAATTTGACAAAAATGTCATAGTTTAGTATGTCGTCAAAAATTTGACAAAAATGTCATAGTTTAGTATGTCGTCCAAAATTTTCCAATACGTCATAGTTTAGTATGTCGTCCAAAATTTGACAAAAACGTCATAGTTTAGTATGTCGTCCAAAATTTGACAAAAACGTCATAGTTTAGTATGTCGTCCAAAATTTGACAAAAATGTCATAGTTTAGTATGTCGTCCAAAATATGACAAAAATGTCATAGTTTAGTATGTCGTCGAAAATTTGATAAAAACGTCATAGTTTAGTATGTCGTCCAAAATTTGACAAAAATGTCATAGTTTAGTATGTTGTCCAAAATTTGACAAAATGTCATAGTTTAGTTTGTCATCCAAAATTTGACAAAAATGTCATAGTTTAGTATGTTGTCAAAAAATTTTCAAAAACGTCATAGTTTAGTATGTCGTCCAAAATTTGACAAAAACGTCATAGTTTAGTATGTTGTCCAAAATTTGACAAAAACGTCATAGTTTAGTATGTCGTCCAAAATTTGACAAAAACATCATAGTTTAGTATGTTGTCCAAAATTTGACGAAAATGTCATAGTTTAGTATGTCGTCCAAAATTTGACAAAAATGTCATAGTTTAGTATGTCGTCCAAAATTTGACAAAAACGTCATACTTTAGTAGGCCTTCCAAATTTTGACAAAAATGTCATAGTTTAGTATGTCGTCCAAAATTTGACAAAAACGTCATAGTTTAATATGTCGTCCAAAATTGGACAAAAACGTCATAGTTTAGTATGTCGTCCAAAATTTGACAAAAATGTCATAGTTTAGTATCTCGTCCAAAATTTGACAAAAACGTCATAGTTTAGTATGTCGTCCAAAATTTGAAAAAAACGTCATAGTTTGGTATGTCGTCCAAAATTTGACAAAAACTTCATAGTTTAGTATGTCGTCCAAAATTTGACGAAAATGTCATAGTTTAGTATGTCGTCCAAAATTTGATAAAAACGTCATACTTTAGTATGTCGTCCAAAATTTGACAAAAATGTCAGTTTAATATGTCGTCCAAAATTGGACAAAAACGTCATAGTTTAGTATGTCGTCCAAAATTTGACGAAAATGTCATAGTTTAGTATGTCGTCCAAAATTTGACAAAAACTTCATAGTTTAGTATGTCGTCCAAAATTTGACAAAAATGTCATAGTTTAGTATGTCGTCCAAAATTTGACAAAAACGTCATACTTTAGTATGTCGTCCAAAATTTGACAAAAATGTCATAGTTTAGTATGTCGTCCAAAATTTGACAAAAACGTCATAGTTTAGTATGTCGTCCAAAATTTGACAAAAATGTCATAGTTTAGTATGTCGTCCAAAATTTGACAAAAACGTCATAGTTTAGTATGTCGTCCAAAATATGACAAAAATGTCATAGTTTAGTATGTCGTCCAAAATTTGACAAAAACGTCATAGTTTAATATGTCGTCCAAAATTGGACAAAAACGTCATAGTTTAGTATGTCGTCCAAAATTTGACAAAAATGTCATAGTTTAGTATCTCGTCAAAAATTTGACTAAAATGTCATAGTTTAGTATTTCGTCCAAAATTTTCCAAAACGTCATAGTTTAGTATGTCGTCAAAAATTGGACAAAAATGTCATAGTTTAGTATGTCGTCCAAAATTTGATAAAAACGTCATACTTTAGTATGTCGTCCACAATTTGACAAAAATGTCATAGTTTAGTATGTCGTCCAAAATTTGACAAAAACGTCATACTTTAGTATGTCGTCCAAAATTTGACAAAAATGTCATAGTTTAGTATGTCGTCCAAAATTTGACGAAAATGTCATAGTTTAGTATGTCGTCCAAAATTTGACAAAAACGTCATACTTTAGTATGTCGTCCAATATTTGACAAAAATGTCATAGTTTAGTATGTCGTCCAAAATTTGACAAAAACGTCATACTTTAGTATGTCGTCCAATATTTGACAAAAATGTCATAGTTTAGTATGTCGTCCAAAATTTGACAAAAATGTCATAGTTTAGTATGTCGTCCAAAATTTGACGAAAATGTCATAGTTTAGTATGTCGTCCAAAATTTGACAAAAACGTCATAGTTTAGTATGTCGTCCAAAATTTGACAAAAACGTCATAGTTTAGTATGTCGTCCAAAATTTGACAAAAATGTCATAGTTTAGTATGTCTTCCAAAATTTGACAAAATCGTCATAGTTTAGTATGTCGTCCAAAATTTGACAAAAACGTCATAGTTTAGTTTGTCGTAAAAAATTTGACAAAAACGTCATAGTTTAGTATGTCGTCCAAAATTTGACAAAAACGTCATAGTTTAGTATGTCGTCCAAAATTTGACAAAAATGACGTACTTCAGTATTTAGGAGACTCTTTTATCCAAAGCAACTTAAGTTGAAATCAGTCATTTGCCCATCAGCAAAGGGGGGAGCTGAACTTGCGACCATGAAGTCTGTCGCACAGAGGGCACTGGTCTTAACCACTTAACCACCATGCCACTCAGGTCTTACAGTAAAATGTCATTGTTTTGTATGTCGTCCAAAATTTTCCAAAACGTCATAGTTTAGTATGTGGTCCAAAATTTGACGAAAATGTCATAGTTTAGTATGTCGTCCAAATTTTGACAAAAACATCATAGTTTAGTATGTTGACAAAAATGTCATAGTTTAGTATGTCGTCCAAAATTTGAGAAAAACGTCATAGTTTAGTATGTTGACAAAAACGTCATAGTTTAGTATGTTGTCCAAAATTTGACGAAAACGTCATAGTTTAGTATGTCGTCCAAAATATGACAAAAATGTCATAGTTTAGTATGTCGTCCAAAATTTGACGAAAACGTCATAGTTTAGTATGTCGTCCAAAATTTGACAAAAACGTCATAGTTTAGTATGTCGTCCAAAATTTGACGAAAACGTCATAGTTTAGTATGTCGTCCAAAATTTGACGAAAACGTCATAGTTTAGTATGTCGTCCAAAATTTGACGAAAACGTCATTGTTTAGTACGTCGTCCAAAATTTGACAAAAATGTCATAGTTTAGTATGTCGTCCAAAATTTGACAAAAACGTCATAGTTTAGTATGTCGTCCAAAATATGACAAAAATGTCATAGTTTAGTATGTCGTCCAAAATTGGACAAAAACGTCATAGTTTAATATGTCGTCCAAAATTGGACAAAAACGTCATAGTTTAGTATGTCGTCCAAAATTTGACAAAAATGTCATAGTTTAGTATGTTGACAAAAACGTCATAGTTTAGTATGTTGTCCAAAATTTGACGAAAACGTCATAGTTTAGTATGTCGTCCAAAATATGACAAAAATGTCATAGTTTAGTATGTCGTCCAAAATTTGACGAAAACGTCATAGTTTAGTATGTCGTCCAAAATTTGACAAAAACGTCATAGTTTAGTATGTCGTCCAAAATTTGACGAAAACGTCATAGTTTAGTATGTCGTCCAAAATTTGACGAAAACGTCATAGTTTAGTATGTCGTCCAAAATTTGACGAAAACGTCATTGTTTAGTACGTCGTCCAAAATTTGACAAAAATGTCATAGTTTAGTATGTCGTCCAAAATTTGACAAAAATGTCATAGTTTAGTATGTCGTCAAAAATTTGACAAAAATGTCATAGTTTAGTATGTCGTCCAAAATTTTCCAATACGTCATAGTTTAGTATGTCGTCCAAAATTTGACAAAAACGTCATAGTTTAGTATGTCGTCCAAAATTTGACAAAAACGTCATAGTTTAGTATGTCGTCCAAAATTTGACAAAAATGTCATAGTTTAGTATGTCGTCCAAAATATGACAAAAATGTCATAGTTTAGTATGTCGTCGAAAATTTGATAAAAACGTCATAGTTTAGTATGTCGTCCAAAATTTGACAAAAATGTCATAGTTTAGTATGTTGTCCAAAATTTGACAAAATGTCATAGTTTAGTTTGTCATCCAAAATTTGACAAAAATGTCATAGTTTAGTATGTTGTCAAAAAATTTTCAAAAACGTCATAGTTTAGTATGTCGTCCAAAATTTGACAAAAACGTCATAGTTTAGTATGTTGTCCAAAATTTGACAAAAACGTCATAGTTTAGTATGTCGTCCAAAATTTGACAAAAACATCATAGTTTAGTATGTTGTCCAAAATTTGACGAAAATGTCATAGTTTAGTATGTCGTCCAAAATTTGACAAAAATGTCATAGTTTAGTATGTCGTCCAAAATTTGACAAAAACGTCATACTTTAGTAGGCCTTCCAAATTTTGACAAAAATGTCATAGTTTAGTATGTCGTCCAAAATTTGACAAAAACGTCATAGTTTAATATGTCGTCCAAAATTGGACAAAAACGTCATAGTTTAGTATGTCGTCCAAAATTTGACAAAAATGTCATAGTTTAGTATCTCGTCCAAAATTTGACAAAAACGTCATAGTTTAGTATGTCGTCCAAAATTTGAAAAAAACGTCATAGTTTGGTATGTCGTCCAAAATTTGACAAAAACTTCATAGTTTAGTATGTCGTCCAAAATTTGACGAAAATGTCATAGTTTAGTATGTCGTCCAAAATTTGATAAAAACGTCATACTTTAGTATGTCGTCCAAAATTTGACAAAAATGTCAGTTTAATATGTCGTCCAAAATTGGACAAAAACGTCATAGTTTAGTATGTCGTCCAAAATTTGACGAAAATGTCATAGTTTAGTATGTCGTCCAAAATTTGACAAAAACTTCATAGTTTAGTATGTCGTCCAAAATTTGACAAAAATGTCATAGTTTAGTATGTCGTCCAAAATTTGACAAAAACGTCATACTTTAGTATGTCGTCCAAAATTTGACAAAAATGTCATAGTTTAGTATGTCGTCCAAAATTTGACAAAAACGTCATAGTTTAGTATGTCGTCCAAAATTTGACAAAAATGTCATAGTTTAGTATGTCGTCCAAAATATGACAAAAATGTCATAGTTTAGTATGTCGTCCAAAATTTGACAAAAACGTCATAGTTTAATATGTCGTCCAAAATTGGACAAAAACGTCATAGTTTAGTATGTCGTCCAAAATTTGACAAAAATGTCATAGTTTAGTATCTCGTCAAAAATTTGACTAAAATGTCATAGTTTAGTATTTCGTCCAAAATTTTCCAAAACGTCATAGTTTAGTATGTCGTCAAAAATTGGACAAAAATGTCATAGTTTAGTATGTCGTCCAAAATTTGATAAAAACGTCATACTTTAGTATGTCGTCCACAATTTGACAAAAATGTCATAGTTTAGTATGTCGTCCAAAATTTGACAAAAACGTCATACTTTAGTATGTCGTCCAAAATTTGACAAAAATGTCATAGTTTAGTATGTCGTCCAAAATTTGACGAAAATGTCATAGTTTAGTATGTCGTCCAAAATTTGACAAAAACGTCATACTTTAGTATGTCGTCCAATATTTGACAAAAATGTCATAGTTTAGTATGTCGTCCAAAATTTGACAAAAACGTCATACTTTAGTATGTCGTCCAATATTTGACAAAAATGTCATAGTTTAGTATGTCGTCCAAAATTTGACAAAAATGTCATAGTTTAGTATGTCGTCCAAAATTTGACGAAAATGTCATAGTTTAGTATGTCGTCCAAAATTTGACAAAAACGTCATAGTTTAGTATGTCGTCCAAAATTTGACAAAAACGTCATAGTTTAGTATGTCGTCCAAAATTTGACAAAAATGTCATAGTTTAGTATGTCTTCCAAAATTTGACAAAATCGTCATAGTTTAGTATGTCGTCCAAAATTTGACAAAAACGTCATAGTTTAGTTTGTCGTAAAAAATTTGACAAAAACGTCATAGTTTAGTATGTCGTCCAAAATTTGACAAAAACGTCATAGTTTAGTATGTCGTCCAAAATTTGACAAAAATGACGTACTTCAGTATTTAGGAGACTCTTTTATCCAAAGCAACTTAAGTTGAAATCAGTCATTTGCCCATCAGCAAAGGGGGGAGCTGAACTTGCGACCATGAAGTCTGTCGCACAGAGGGCACTGGTCTTAACCACTTAACCACCATGCCACTCAGGTCTTACAGTAAAATGTCATTGTTTTGTATGTCGTCCAAAATTTTCCAAAACGTCATAGTTTAGTATGTGGTCCAAAATTTGACGAAAATGTCATAGTTTAGTATGTCGTCCAAATTTTGACAAAAACATCATAGTTTAGTATGTTGACAAAAATGTCATAGTTTAGTATGTCGTCCAAAATTTGAGAAAAACGTCATAGTTTAGTATGTTGACAAAAACGTCATAGTTTAGTATGTTGTCCAAAATTTGACGAAAACGTCATAGTTTAGTATGTCGTCCAAAATATGACAAAAATGTCATAGTTTAGTATGTCGTCCAAAATTTGACGAAAACGTCATAGTTTAGTATGTCGTCCAAAATTTGACAAAAACGTCATAGTTTAGTATGTCGTCCAAAATTTGACGAAAACGTCATAGTTTAGTATGTCGTCCAAAATTTGACGAAAACGTCATAGTTTAGTATGTCGTCCAAAATTTGACGAAAACGTCATTGTTTAGTACGTCGTCCAAAATTTGACAAAAATGTCATAGTTTAGTATGTCGTCCAAAATTTGACAAAAACGTCATAGTTTAGTATGTCGTCCAAAATATGACAAAAATGTCATAGTTTAGTATGTCGTCCAAAATTGGACAAAAACGTCATAGTTTAATATGTCGTCCAAAATTGGACAAAAACGTCATAGTTTAGTATGTCGTCCAAAATTTGACAAAAATGTCATAGTTTAGTATGTCGTCAAAAATTTGACAAAAATGTCATAGTTTAGTATGTCGTCCAAAATTTTCCAATACGTCATAGTTTAGTATGTCGTCCAAAATTTGACAAAAACGTCATAGTTTAGTATGTCGTCCAAAATTTGACAAAAACGTCATAGTTTAGTATGTCGTCCAAAATTTGACAAAAATGTCATAGTTTAGTATGTCGTCCAAAATATGACAAAAATGTCATAGTTTAGTATGTCGTCGAAAATTTGATAAAAACGTCATAGTTTAGTATGTCGTCCAAAATTTGACAAAAATGTCATAGTTTAGTATGTTGTCCAAAATTTGACAAAATGTCATAGTTTAGTTTGTCATCCAAAATTTGACAAAAATGTCATAGTTTAGTATGTTGTCAAAAAATTTTCAAAAACGTCATAGTTTAGTATGTCGTCCAAAATTTGACAAAAACGTCATAGTTTAGTATGTTGTCCAAAATTTGACAAAAACGTCATAGTTTAGTATGTCGTCCAAAATTTGACAAAAACATCATAGTTTAGTATGTTGTCCAAAATTTGACGAAAATGTCATAGTTTAGTATGTCGTCCAAAATTTGATAAAAACGTCATACTTTAGTATGTCGTCCAAAATTTGACAAAAATGTCATAGTTTAGTATGTCGTCCAAAATTTGACAAAAATGTCATAGTTTAGTATGTTGTCCAAAATTTGACAAAAATGTCATAGTTTAGTATGTCGTCCAAAATTTGACAAAAACGTCATAGTTTAGTATGTTGCCAAAAATGTTACCAAAACGTCATAGTTTAGTATGTCGTCCAAAATTTGACAAAAATGTCATAGTTTAGTATGTCGTCCAAAATTTTCCAAACATCATAGTTTAGTATGTCGTCCAAAATTTGACAAAAATGACGTACTTCAGTATTTAGGAGACTCTTTTATCCAAAGCAACTTAAGGTGAAATCACTCATTTGCCCAATCAGCAAAGGGGGGAGTTGAACTTGCGACCATGAAGTCTGTCACACAGAGGGTACTGGTCTTAACCACTAAACCACCATTCCACTCAGGTCTTAGAGCAAATGTCATTGTTCTGTATGTCGTCCAAAATTTGATGAAAACGTCATAGTTTAGTATGTCGTCCAAAATTTGAGAAAACGTCATAGTATGTCGTCCAAAATTTGACAAAAACGTCATAGTTTAGTTTGTCATCCAAAATGTGACAAAAATGTCATAGTTTAGTATGTTGTCAAAAATTTTTCAAAAACGTCATAGTATGTCGTCCAAAATTTGACAAAAACGTCATAGTTTAGTATGTTGTCCAAAATTTGACAAAAACGTCATAGTTTAGTATGTCGTCCAAAATTTGACAAAAACGTCATAGTTTAGTATGTTGCCAAAAATGTTACCAAAACGTCATAGTTTAGTATGTCGTCCAAAATTTGACAAAAATGTCATAGTTTAGTATGTCGTCCAAAATTTTCCAAACATCATAGTTTAGTATGTCGTCCAAAATTTGACAAAAATGACGTACTTCAGTATTTAGGAGACTCTTTTATCCAAAGCAACTTAAGTTGAAATCAGTCATTTGCCCAATCAGCAAAGGGGGGAGTTGAACTTGCGACCATGAAGTCTGTCACACAGAGGGTACTGGTCTTAACCACTAAACCACCATGCCACTCAGGTCTTAGAGCAAATGTCATTGTTCTGTATGTCGTCCAAAATTTGACAAAAACGTCATAGTTTAGTATGTTGACAAAAACGTCATAGTTTAGTATGTTGTCCAAAATTTGACAAAAACGTCATAGTTTAGTATGTTGACAAAAACGTCATAGTTTAGTATGTTGTCCAAAATTTGACAAAAACGTCATAGTTTAGTATGTCGTCCAAAATTTGACGAAAAAGTCATAGTTTAGTATGTCGTCCAAAATTTGACAAAAACGTCATAGTTTAGTATGTCGTCCAAAATTTGACAAAAACGTCATAGTTTAGTATGTCGTCCAAAATTTTCCAAAACGTCAGATTTTAGTATGTCGTCCAAAATTTGACGAAAATGTCATAGTTTAGTATGTCGTCCAAAATTTGATAAAAACGTCATACTTTAGTATGTCGTCCAAAATTTGACAAAAATGTCATAGTTTAGTATGTCGTCCAAAATTTGACAACAATGTCATAGTTTAGTATGTCGTCCAAAATTTGACAAAAATGTCATAGTTTAGTATGTTGCCAAAAATGTTACCAAAACGTCATAGTTTAGTATGTCGTCCAAAATTTGACAAAAATGTCATAGTATGTCGTCCAAAATTTGACAAAAATGACGTACTTCAGTATTTAGGAGACTCTTTTATCCAAAGCAACTTAAGTTGAAATCAGTCATTTGCCCAATCAGCAAAGGCGGGAGTTGAACTTGCGACCATGAAGTCTGTCACACAGAGGGTACTGGTCTTAACCACTAAACCACCATGCCACTCAGGTCTTAGAGCAAATGTCATTGTTCTGTATGTCGTCCAAAATTTGACAAAAACGTCATAGTTTAGTATGTCGTCCAAAATTTGACGAAAACGTCATAGTTTAGTATGTCGTCCAAAATTTGACGAAAACGTCATAGTTTAGTATGTCGTCCAAAATTGGACAAAAACGTCATAGTTTAGTATGTCGTCTAAAATATGACAAAAATGTCATAGTTTAGTATGTCGTCCAAAATTTGACAAAAATGTCATAGTTTAGTATGTCGTCCAAAATATGACAAAAATGTCATAGTTTAGTATGTCGTCCAAAATTTGACAAAAATGTCATAGTTTAGTATGTCGTCCAAAATATGACAAAAATGTCATAGTTTAGTATGTCGTCCAAAATTTGACAAAAACGTCATAGTTTAGTATGTCATCCAAAATTTGACAAAAATGTCATAGTTTAGTATGTTGACAAAATGTCATAGTTTAGTATGTCGTCCAAAATTTGACAAAAATGTCATAGTTTAGTATGTTGCCAAAAATTTTACCAAAACGTCATAGTTTAGTATGTCGTCCAAAATATGACAAAAATGTCATAGTTTAGTATGTTGTCGAAAATTTGACAAAAACGTCATAGTTTAGTATGTTGTCCAAAATTTGACAAAAACGTCATAGTTTAGTATGTCGTCCAAAATTTGACGAAAACGTCATAGTTTAGTATGTCGTCCAAAATTTGACAAAAATCAGGCATCAGCAGCAGGCACTAATTCCATTGAATCTTAAACAAATTCATCTGCAAAACAGTAATCTAATCTAATCTAATCCGACTCCAATATGAATCCTGTTTTATAAACATTGTAAAGCCAATTATTCAATGGTTTTTAACCGTTAGTGCTCACGTGGCAGTGATTACGTGGTGTTGAGTCAAAGTTATGATTCATTTTATTTAGCATTTTTAGTCATGATATAAAGTAGCAATAATTGTGCAGAAGTCACTACATAAATGTGCTTTTATTTTCCTTTTGTTCATAAAAAACGAGTCAAGTTAACTTTGAACTGTGACGTATTCCCAAATTTCACAAATTCAATTCTGATTTTAAACATTTTGAGTACTTTTTGCTCAGGTGTGTTCATATAGTTGGTGAAAATGAAATAACTGTTTCATCAGATTGCCTATAGGTTGTGCTGAAAAAAGTATATAAGACACACTTTAGTGCACATTCTTATAACCACTGTATATACTGTATATTTTAACAGAGTCATGGAAAAAACACACTAACTTAATATGAGTTTTACATTTTTCCTCCAACAGAGGGCAGTACTCAGCCGTGGTGATTGAGGAGGAAACGTGTGATGCTGCAGTGATGAGCTCCTCTTCCTTTCCTTACTGCTTTTGATCTCTCCCCCCTCTGCAAATGCGACTTAATGATTATGTCCGCTGTATGTACAATACGCTAAATACACAGCAGCTCACTGACTGCTGTGCCCACTGATTGGATAAACCGTTTACTCCAGTTGAAGAGGAGGAGGAGGGTGCTGGTCTAACTGCTGTAGGGCTTTACATCATGTTTAAAGTGGTGAGGCTCCAGCTTCTCGCTGCATTATTAATGACTCCTTTTTCTAGCACCGTCTCCTCCTCTACCCTGAAAAGTGTGCGAGGAAGAGGTGAGCATCAATCTGGTGGTTTCCATGAGGCCTCTCCACCTGTCACTAAGAAGAATTCGCAATAAAAAAAAAGCAAGAAGAAAAAAAAAGCCCACTCATCGTTGATTTAGATTTTTAATTTTCTTGCATACGACCACTTCTGAAACATGCAGAGAGTGGAGGCGATGTTCAAAAGACTGATCATTTCAGTGTAAAATGGAATGAGAGAAAAGTAACGTCCACTCCAATCTCCCATTGTGAGAATACATTTTTAAATCATAAATCTTGGATCATAACCTTTATAAGTGAAATGACATATTTCCACATTTCACAAATTCAATCGGATTTTAAAACATTTTGAGTACTTTTTGCTTAGGTGTGTTCATAAGTTGCACATTCTCTGCTAAATGACATGTAATGTAATGTTATAGCCTCTGTATATGTTTAAACATAGTCATGGAAAAAAGCAGCCGAAATACTCTGTGTTCTAAGAGTTAAAGTTGCTTATGAACAGTAATGTGAGTGAACATTATGGGAGTTAGATGTTGAGTGAGGCTTCAACGTTTCATCCCCGACCTTGGATGAACCATAGGATGAAATTAATCTCCGAAGCTTTCAGTTTATACCACATGATCTTTATCATTCAAATGTAGCAGCTGTTCTGGAGCTTTCAGTCATATCACTTGACTTTCATGAACGCCAAACCTTATGAATTATTATTCTAGCAGTGGCAGGTTCGTAATATATGTTATTCTTACTAAGTACAGAGAAAACAAAAATTCCAGATGTTGTAATCCTCTCCATGCTTCGCTTTGTGTTCAAAGAACATGAACCTTTAATGTGTATACACTTTAGCTGGAGTAGAAGATCACAGCAGAGAACATTAGTCAATTATTAATGTTTAAAAGGTTCTGTTGCTGAGGTTAGTGTTAGACTTTTCTGGGCCGGGGGGGGGGGGGATCTCAGGAGTATGAAGTCACAGTTGAACCAAGGGGGGGAGGACAGTTGACTGCGCACCTCCTATCAGGAAAGTGTCAGTGGCCTGTTGAGAACGAGGCCAGATAAGGACAAAAAAAAAGAAATAACCTCATGATGTGAATCCACAGCGGGGGAGACAGAAAAGCCTCAAAAGGAATTTGTAGCAGGAGAGTTTTTGAGAGCATAGTAACCTGCGGGGAATTTACTGGTCAAATGCAAACGCAACATCTGGACGAGCAGCTACCTGTCACATTCAATTCCATCTCCGAGGTAAAATATGCAGCACTGAGCTCACAGTATAAAGACCGTCACGGCCATGTAAGTGTGATGGTGTGGCGTAGGTGAGCACAGTGCAGGGTCACAATCCTGACAAAACAGCTCACATTTTTACAGACAGCTCTTCTACAAATACAGTATTAAAATCGTCACCATTCCTGCTGAGGTGTAGCCACAAAATGCCTCTGCCAACATTGAAAATGCAATTTTCACTGAATTGTATGGATTTCTTTCCTACTGCTGTCTAAATGTTGTAAACTGTTGACTTTAAACCATTTTTATTCACTTTGCAACCACATTTTTATAAGTGCTTTCATACATCCATCCATCTTCTACGGCTTTATCCTCCACATATGTCTCATCAAATATGTTAATGTTGTAATGTAATCATGTTTAGTGTTTTACATTTTTGTCATGTCTTGATTAGTTCATGTTGGTCCTTTGTGTCTCTTTATGTTGAGTTAGAGTCACTCATGTCCAGTCTTGTCATGCACTTGCTGTTTCATGTTGGACTCATCTTTTCCCTCTGTTTTCAGATCCTGACTTCCTCTGTTTGTGTGATTTTTCCCTCCGTGAGATTGTCAACCCCGTCACACATTGGTTTCACCTGTGTTCCCCTAACTCATGTATAAATAATCCTCGTTTCCCTTGTCTTGTGTCAGTTTCTTTTTGTATGTCCTGCTTCACAGTCCTGTTGTCCAAGTTTTTTTTAACCTACTTTGGAGTTGAGCATTTTGAGCCCCCCTAACACCACATGAGAGTCGCAGGGGGCGCTGGTGCCACTCCCAGCTGACAAAGGGCGAAAGGTGGGGTCATACCCTGGATTGGACACTAGTCCATCACAGGGACACATATAGAGACAAACAACCATTCACTCACACATTCACACCTACAGTCAATAATCTGCATGTTTTTCGGACTGTGGGAGGAAACCTATGCACACGTGGGGAGAACATGCAAACTCCATCCAACTAAGTTTTTATTATTATTATTATTATTATAGTAGTAGTAGTAGTAGTGGTGGTGGTGGTGGTGGTAATATAAGTGTAGAAAGAAAAAAACAAACAAACAATCATGTAATCCTGTAGCCATCCCCTTATTTAAATCCAGGTCAGAGTTTTGAGTTATGGACACATACTGATATACTGTAGAATGGCACTAAAGACATCACCTCTCTGGCAGAGATAAGAACAGCCAGGAACCCTTAATAGGTTGCAGACGAATTTACATTGTGGTGGATAAATTAAACACAAGTATCATAAATGATATATTTTTTTCCCCTCTGTGCTTTTCAAACTGTGAAATGTCAAGATATCGCTCATGAAGCAGACCTTAATAATGCAATGCAAATGCAGGCTTTGCACTGTGTTTGATTGTGGTGCACAACAGCCAACCATTGATTCATCGATCAAGATAAGAAATGAGGCGAAAGATATTTTGCTCCTGGGATTGTTTATTTATTTGTTTCTCACTCACCAGCAGAGGAAGTTACTGTGTAATTATTAATTAATCATAGTGTTTTTGCTCTCGAGCATTAGGTTGTGAGAGTTATAAGCAGGGGGTTGTTGGATACTCAGGTTGGTAAATCATATAAATGGTGGATGAATGGTTTTAATATTGTATCAAACAGGTGGAAACCCGTGTACCATCAGTAATGCAACTTTTTTCTTATGGCTCCATGGCCTGACTAAGTTAAAAGTACTTATCCGTCACAACTTTTGAACAAATTATTGGTGCACATGTATCCTTACAATAATACACATTTTGCTTTGACCCTGTATTGAATCATTGATAGTGTGTCTCTGTCCATTTATATAAGTTGACCTGGTGAGGAGCCAGAGGTGAGATACTGCAGGTGTGACAGGTCCACTGTCCTACTGTATTAACATGCATCTCCCCCTTTGCCAACTCACGATCATAATCTGCCAGCTTCAGTTTCTGGTTTTCAATCTTGAAAAGAAAAATATATCATAAGCCATTTCACTGCTGGGTAACATCTAAGATGATTGTATCAAAAAAATCCATATAAGTGTTTTTTATAAGTTGTTTTCACTGCGTCATTAAATCACAGGTTTTTTTTCTTTGTAGTGAAAATATGGAACATAATATTTGTGCCGGCTTTACTGGAAGACTCCTGTAACCAATTCAAACCACAGGATGCTCTCTTATAACTTATGATACAAGTGATTTTATCAATTGAAGTCAGGGCCGTATACTGCATAGCTCACACAACAGTGAGTATATGTTGGGAAATGTGCTCAAAAACGGTGTGAAATGATGTAGAATTTACTTGGAAGATTGATCCCATTCCATCCCCATGCCAGAACAATAAATCCCCTTTGAGCAAATTGATAACGAGTTTGTGTGACCACTGCATGATTCAATTTACTCGCAACAGATACCAGCACATGCAGCAACAATCAATTTGTCCAGCCTGTACAGGCGGAGAGAGCTGAGCAGCTGAGTGTTGATGGCTGCTATACACACCCCACCCTTTAATTCATACACACACACACACACAGTTAAGGAGCGGCCCAGGAGCCATTGTGGAAATGTCGACATCTCATCATCTGTGTCCCGTGCACTATCTGCTCATAAACTTTATAATAAATTCCCCATTTCAGAGACAATATTCAGCGTCCCGTGGCAGCCATCTTAGGTGTACCACTGCAGGACGATGTGTGGAAGCGCTGAGCATCCGTCACTCTCTGCTGCTGTGATTTTATGTTCAGCACCGCGGACAGCTCCCCGCGCTCGCTCCCGGCCTGGCAGCAGGTAGAGGCTTTTTTTTTATAAAAGAAAAAAGAAGGAAAGCAAAGAAAGGAGAGAAAAACTGCTCTCCTTCTTTTCATCACCCCCCACCCCTGCCCTTCCACTCCCTTCTCACCTCCCTCTCTTACATCCGCAGCGGTGACTGGCCAATAAAACACAGAAAATACGTAAGCATCGACGAGTGCTCGGCGCAGGCGGAGAGAGCTCAGTGTGAAGCAGACTCAACCCTCCAGCTCCACTCGTACTGCTGACATCTCTCAGCGAGCGAGTACAACCAGGGCCCCGTCACCCTGTCCTGACTTCGAAATCTACATTAGATCTCCAGGCGCGTTAGGATAAGACAACGGTGCAGCACTAAGAAAAAAAAAAAAAAATAACAATTTGGTAGGCTTAGGTCAGCTTTAGGGACGCAGTCACCTCTAGAGCAAGATGTTAGATCCGTCGTCCAGCGAGGAGGAATCTGATGGGATAGTGGAGGAGGAATGCAAGGAGACGAGGGCACCCCAGGCCGGATCCCGCATCTCACCGAGCAGGACCAGCGAGAGCTCGGGTGGACTCGCGCCCAGCAGCAGCCGCAGCAGTGCCCGTCCGACTAGCCCGAGCCCGTCGGCCGTCAGCGAGGAGAAGGAGGATCTGGAGAAGCTGCAGAGGGACGAAGAGGACCGTAAAAAGAAGCTGCAGCTCTATGTGTTTGTGATGCGATGCATTGCTTACCCATTCAATGCAAAACAGCCCACAGACATGGCAAGGCGACAGCAGAAGGTAAGGGCCCTTGGGTGCAAAGGCATAATTAATAACCACATGCTGACGAAATGCCTGCTTTCTTTTCTCAGATGTCGCTGATGACCTACATAAGCTATACAGTGGGGTTTTGGCCAATAGGCCTGTAAATCACTGCATGGATTCAGCACAGTTCCATTGGGGGGAAGAAAATGTTTATTTTCTCACGCTAGAATCTGAAGGAAAAAAAAAAAAAGAATCCTTGGAGCATAACAGGAGCATCGAGATAGATAGTGAAAGGACACATGGTTGCCCACTGCAGAGCTGCAGACTGAGAGCAGTTCATGTTTCTCTACTACACACCAGCTCACAAGTGAGATCAGTCCCAGAGCAAACCTAGAAACAGAAAGGGCGTTCAGGAGAAGGTGGGATGGAGGTTTAAAACAGGATGGTGTCCTTGTCCTTGTTGGCCCACAGTCTCACCAAAGAACTGCATTCCACGTGATATGTAGCTGCATGTGGCTCTGTGTCCTGCTCTCCTGGCAGAAACCCAATCCCAACCCGTTTGCGCCATCACTTATCCCGTCAGTTTGGCCTCCCAAGGTGACTTCTGGGCACAGACCTCTTGTGGAGGGTTACTTAATAGCCTCTGCAGATGAGCAGGCTCCACTGGATGGGTTACAGTGAACTAGTTGCTCTGAAATTAACATGTTCGTCATTTAATATTTACTATTTACAGAATAATATCACGATTTAATTCACAGGAGAAGGTCCAGATTTGGGCTGTTTACAAAACCAGGCCCCGCATCCTGTTTTTGTCTGTCTGTGTTGCCTCGTTGATGTTTGAGCCAGTTTCGGGTCATGATGTCCTTACTGTCAAAGTCACAGTGCAAAGGCCCTACTGTACCTGCGGAGGAATGAACTGATCTCTAATCAGGAGCTAAAGGGATGAGCTGATACCATAACTCTTAAATCACTGCATTGAATATTGGAAAAAGAAAACATAAAAATCCGATACGATCTGTCGACCCTTAAAAAAAAAAACAGTGTAAATGCTTTTTTTTTTTAAAATGCATTTGTGAAATGGCTGCGTACAGCTCAGTTGTAAATACACCAGCATGAATTTCATATTTACAGCTAAGATTGCGTTGGACTGATGTTGATATCGATAGATATTCAAGGTTGTGACATCAGTTATATCAGGCACAAAAACAGTGTTATGGTATGGAGCTGTTGTATGGTTGTTGTTCTCAGACACGATGAAGAGCGTGTTTTAAGGCTACCTTCATGTTGTAAAGAAAGACAAGTCATCACATGTCTCGGTGAGATACGGGCGTCTTGTATCTCCCTTCACAAGTGTGGCCTCTGTGGACTCGTTCAGCTCAGTTGATCTAAGGACGACCATGCATCACTCCCACAGGAAACAGGAAGTCCCGTTGTTTTTGTCAAAATATGTGGACAGTATGTCTTCCTCTGTCCCACAGCTTAGTGAATTTTCTGCTGAGTCATGAGCATGTGCATGTGGGAGGCATAAGTAATGCTTCCATCTATTTGTTTCTTTAGTCATGTTCTGCGTAGGTTAAACTGATAGTCTAATATATGCTTAGAAATGCACTTTGATATGTGGTTGTGCAGGCGGCTTGTGTCCTGGGTGAATGAATTTTGTGGATAAACAATCCGATGCTTGGTGTCAGAAGACACAATCAGTCTGCCTACAGTCTACAGCCTCCAGACTTTGATGATGTTTGGTATAAATCTCTTCAGGAAAAGAACTGGTATTAATATAACAAAGTATATATCGATGGTACACAATTTCTATGGTGCTCTTGTCTCAGATTTGCAGAATTTCCGTGTATTTCTGACTATTAAGACGTTTAAAACCACAATGAACTTGTTTCTTGAAACATTTTCACGTGCGTAAACTCAACATTTTGATATATTTGATTTGAAAATGAATTGTTTTTGACCCTATCATAACCATTTTTAATAGGATTGATGTGCTGTAAATTGGTTACTATGTCATGATATTGTCCAGTAGTTGTTCATAGTCAATTAAGTACATTTCAGGTTCATGAAGAAAAATGATCTCACAAAAAACCCACTTTATTTAATTAAAAACAAACATACATTTTCTCTCGCGTACTCTCTTTGCCATGAACATCCTGTGAATGTCGGATCCTCAGATGTCCACAAACAATAATTATATTCCTCATATTGATTGGCTACACGAGCTAATATTATGTAGCTGTTTTTTGCCATTATAGATTAGTGACAGAAATGTGATGAAACAATTTCAGTAATTAAAAGACTTAAAAGCCTGTGGGAAAAAAAAAATCAAACACACAAACAAACATGTGGAGCAGCTCCGTGCTAATCCGCTACTAGAAGCTCTGGCACACAAACAGCAGCGATGGGCTATCACAGAGGAGCAGACCGGGCTGCAGAGCATGCGAGCTCCTCTGGTGCTTCTTGAAATGTACGGCTATAACCTTGTCAAAGGGTAACACAATAGGACAGTAGCAGGCGGCCGCTTCCTTTCTCTGTATGAGGGAAATGTTTGCTTCCTCATTCAGTCAGGAAGACGTCTTCAGAAGCAGCAGCATGGAGACTGTATATGTATATATATGTTTATATATATAGTATGAAGGGAAAGGCTAATTGTCTTGGGAGACATTTGCACTTATGACCGCCTTCCTTTCTAAGAATAACTTGTAAGTAAATTATTGAGGTTATTGACAGATATAGGCAGAGTTGGAGTCATTTATAGAATGATGGTTTAATTGCAGATTGTCCCGGGGGCAAAAAAGAGCCACAAAAAACAATAAGCTAATAATAAGCTGGCTGTTTATATACAGAGATATCAACCATGAAGAATAATTCACAAGGCAAAGGCACGGACATTATAGACATAAACAAGATAAAGACTTTGTCATTCACACAGACATTTTGTGTCGTCCGCTGTTACATTTCTGACACATTTCAACAATTATTAAATGGACTGGAGTTCATGGTTCACTGTTGTATGACCTTGTTGATCCCGTGACCTTTCCACATATTGACATTTTTTTGTGCGACAAACTTCAGTTTCACATACTGATTCAGAATCTTGGTTAACATACTGAGTGAGTCAGTGAAAACAAAATCCAGTAAATAAGACTGATGTGCATTTTTAAAGAGGTTTCTCTGAGTTTGAGGACGCTTGTTTGGAAGTGTGATGCTCCAAAGATAGTCAGAACCAATTTATCCCATCTGCCAGCAGGTTTGTTTAATAGAGTGTCTCTGGCTGCGGGATCTGTGACATGAATGAGACGAAGACTGGAATTTCAATCAGTGATACTTGGATGAAGTGCTGAGCTAGGGTTTTGGGCACTTGGACTGGATTGGGAATCGGTTCATTTCCCTTAGTGTTGAAATACAACAAATACAAACAAGTATTTGTTGTAGCATTTGGAACAGATCGGTCCATAGTCAATGTTTTTAATACAATTGATGTCATCTCCAACAAGTAATTGTAAAAGAGAGAAAATGTAGTTTCATTTAAATGTGAAAGTCGAGTAATCATTACACCATGAGCACGTATAATGCATTTGTTTGTATATAAGCAATCATACACACAAGGTCGTACATATACATAATTATATAACCTTTGCTGATTGCCGTGTACATGGGGACGGAAACTAAAATAGGAACCTGAAGGGAGCGGGAGATGAAAGTGGCATTACTGGAAGCGCTGGAGTAAAATTAGTAACAACAATAAAAGAAAATAATAATAATACACTTTTAGCTGATATGCTGTAGGGATTTTCCTGAGTATTTTGTAGACTGCGCGGTTTTAAACATTGCAATGTGATTGAATGCTTGAGTGTGCATCCTCTTTTTGACTTTTTGCAAAATGTCTTTGTAACTGAAAAAGAATAAACATACAGATAACAGAGAATAGATGTAGAGAGCAGCTTCAAAGAGCTCAAGTATGACACTGAAAACATGTCCATTATGATACAGAATCTAAAAATGCATCACTCCACGTTTTTATTTTCCAAAAACAATTCTCTCCCTCTCATAAAGTAGTATGTCACACGTTTTAAACACAAAAAAACCCAATGTGGAATTGCCGTGGATGTAAAAGCCAATTCAAAATGGGGTGACAGCTGAAAAAGCAGCAGGAGAAATCCCCCCCTCACCCACGGTTTGTTGCAGCAGCCTGTACCAGATCACACGTTCACAAATTAAACAGCTCCACTGTCAGCATTTAACCAAGAGGGAAAGCTAAGCTGTTATTTCTGTCAGATTATTAACTTCCCAAAGGTGTGACCACCCTAAAATCAGCCATCACAGTCAGGTAACACTGACTTACATTTCTCCCCGTTTAAATAATTAAAACATAGTGCGACGCGGTGTTTGTTGTGAGCAGGACTCTCGTGTATTCATGTCACAGTGCCGACTATCGGTTCATCTGTGTCCAGGACTTGATGTTTGAACCAAGCATTGTTTGAGGGATCATTTTTCATAGAGAGGGTTGTATTTGTGCTCCGGTTTGAGAGAAACATTCCCACTGATTGTTTCTCTCCAGCACAGTATGCACTGACTTACAAAGCAGCATCTTAATTAAAAGTATAACTAAGGCCATCTTTTCAATCACATTATTTGTTGATCCAGGTGCAAATCTTTACACAGTTTAGTGTAAATAATTAAAAATATACATACTCTACACCAGCTCCTGCATTCAGATTTTCGTCCACGCTTTGCATCACAGACTCTTTCATCACTCTCTTGTCTAATCAGTGTGAGGCTTGTTGTCGTAGACTCCTCCCTCTTTCCCCTTTCCCTTAAAAACGCCCGAGCTGTTTTCTCTGCTCATATTTCACTGTCAGATTTCAGGACCAGGCCACGCCCCCTCACTGCTTCACTCTCTCAGCTCATGTAAACAAATGATAAAAACATTTGTAATCCTGGAGGCACAACACAAAATAGATCACTGTTTCTTAATGGGGGACACTGTCCTTGGACATCATGGTATTGTATTTATATAAGACATCATCCCTAATCCTAACAAGTAATCTACAAAACATGGGACAGTGGTTATTTTAATTAAAATGTACTGTAAGAAACTCTACCAAGATTAAAATAAGGGCTTATTTTTATTTGTGATGTTGCATTTAATTTCCTGTATTCTGTTATGACAGCTTTGTTGTGTATTTCCTTTATATAAGGTTAGGAAACCAGTGAGTTTAAACATTTTTTTTTTGTTTTGTCATGTGTGCTTAAATAAAATTAACTGTGACTTAATTGACAACTTGATTAACCCTTAAAATGCAGAGCATTCCGGCTGCTTTTTTCCATAACATACAGTTTAAACAGAGGTTATAAGAATGTACAATACAGATATACTTATATCCTCTTTTTTCAGCACAACCTCAGCAATTTGATGGAAAACAAAATGCATTTTCACCAACTATATAAACACACCTGAGCGAAAAGGACTGTTTAAATTCTGATTGAATTTGTGAAATTTGGAAATACGTCACAGTTCAAAGTTCTGGCTCGTTTTTATGAACAAAAAGAAAAGAAAAAAACGCTCTATTTTGGGACTTCTGCACAATTCTTGCTACTTTATATCACGACTAAAAATGCTGATATAAAATGAATCATAACTTTGACTCAACAATGAAAAAACACATTTTGTTTAAAGCCTGAATATGTGACCTATTGTGTGTGTATTATTCCCACAGCAAATTTACCATGGGTGCACCTGGGGCACCCATAAGAACATAGCTCTGAAACTGACTGAATTTATTAAAAAATAATGTGCTGATTCAACAGAATTCTTATTAACAGAATCATTTGTTGATAGTATCTGGACATGGTGGTGATGGTGCTCTGAGACTGATGAAGGATGAAAAATGATGGATGTT
Organism: Solea solea; assembly: GCF_958295425.1. Lineage (NCBI taxonomy): Eukaryota > Metazoa > Chordata > Actinopteri > Pleuronectiformes > Soleidae > Solea > Solea solea. Next base: position 3,304,941 of record NC_081139.1, read on the forward strand.
ATGAGACTAAAGAGCAGAAAGAGACAACGCGTTCAAAAAGACAGCAACGAGATGATCGGCTAACAAATGGAACAAATGAGAACAGCTGATGAACAGTTGATTGCTTGCGTTGAAACCCAGGGAAACGATGGCTACAGTAGGAAGTGAAAGTGTGTATTGTTGAGATGAGAAATGACAACAGGAACAAAAAGTATGAGAATTAGACTATGAATGAAACACGTAACAGCAAGAGGTTCCTGGTTTGAATCCCGGATCAGATTTCTTCTTCCCAGAGTCCAAACACACGCAGATTGGTTTGGTGTTAATCACAGACTCTGACTTGACCATAGACGTGGATGTGAGTGTGAGTGTTTGTTGGCCTTTGTTAGCTGGCACTGTGATATATACACTGGCAACTTGTGCAGGGTGTAACCTTCCTCTTGACCAGTGTTATCTGAGATTGGCTCCAGCTCCCTTCACAACCCTCTAAGGATGAGCCGCTCAATCCTGCAGATGGATGAATATCTTGGAGGCAAAAGGAGCTGCAGTTGGAGGCGGACTTCCAGCCCAATGTGAATATCAACTTCTGCTGTGATTTAAAATCCACGTTATCTGTAAAACTCCGAGTTCAGTCGCTGCTGAAACGACCTGTAGCTAACCAACTGACTCAACACAGTAAGTCTGTGCTGTGCGGGCTGATAAGTCGCTATGATAGAAAACTGAGATTGCTGCAGCAGATGCGATGTTTGGCTGCACACAACCACACGTCCTGAAACCCTGTTTTGAGTCCTGCGATTGAGGGCGTTTGCAGCTGTCGGTGGACATACAGCACGTGTTTGTGCTGTTGTGTTGAACCATATATAACCATATATTGCTTCAAAGGGAAAGTTACTCGACTGGGAAAAGATAATTAGCGGTGCTGACTTTCCATATTAAAGAAAGAGGCCGAGGAGAGAGCAATAGCTGGATCATTACCGCCGACCTCTGTTGAACCTGTCTTTCCCTCTCTCACTGATGACGATGATGATGATTCTCGCTTACTCATAAAATCACAAACAGAAGTCTGATGCAGCCATGAGGCTGGATGGAGTTCAGGTAGACTCCTGTGTTATTATGGGCGTTTCCCTGTAAACGGAGCCACAGCTGCTCACTCACCTCCAGGTAAACAAAGGAGCTGAGGGCTACTGTCGCTTTGCTCAAATACACTTACATTGTACTTTTATGCTTTAACTTCCGCATGAGATAAATGATTACATCTATCTCATCTAATCTACTTTGTTACTTACAGTAGGACACTTCCAAAAATAACAATAAAGTCTAATGGAGTTGTAGATGGGCAAGGACAATGTTCCCATTAGTGCGGGGAGAGCGGTGCTGCCAAGGATGCACCACAGCCTGTGCGTGAAATGGCACAGACACACAGGCGCGTCCTTTGGATGTCGACGGCGAGGTTACAGGACTCACGGCTGCTGCTGCTGCTGCTGTTGTGGTTCTTTCTGTTTTATTCTTCATCCTGTCTCTTCCCCACATGGAGGAATTTGCCAGTAAGTCAAATTTAAATAGCAGCGCAGCAGGCAAAGGCACAGCTGACTTTTAAAAGTCATTGGCATAATTGATGGAACGCCCCAAAACACACCTACGAATAATAAAGACACTAAAACGTGATGGGATACTTTGCACTGAGATTACACACAGTCTAAATAGCAAAATTGCAATTGGACATTAATGCACTTTAGATCATGCGTTATAGATCGTTTCTTAGAGCCTCAATCAGAGTTTTTATACCCGTCCACAGTATAAAATAGCATTATATCTATATTTCCCTGTGTGTGTGTGGGTTTTCTCTGGGTTCACCATTTTATAGTCCCAAAAAACCATACAGAGGTTAAAGTTGACTCTCTAAACCGTCTGTAGGTATAAATGTGAGAGTAGCTGGTTATTTGTCTGTGGCCCTGCGATGGACTGGTGACCTGTCCAGGGTGTGACTCCGCGTTTTGCCTTATGTCAGCTGGGATTGGCACCAGCAACCATGCTGAGGCTGAATGAATGAAAGCTGTTAGACTATCAAAGGACACAGATTAATCCAAAGTAATACTCTGATTTAAAATTAAGAATAAAATGTTTCTTTTTTGGGGCTGTAAGTACATTAACGCTTGCCATTTCTTGAACGTTTTGAAAATGTTGGAGGACAATTTAGTACAATCTAACAAAGATAAGTCTGGGATTATTTGGTATTTAAGATTTACATATAATTGCTACACAAAACTCTGAGGACGTACAAGACTAATGTTTGGTTTTAGATTTGAAAACATGCTTATTTAATGGCTTCATATTGGAGTTGCAAATAATGATTTTTTTTTGTATTCTCTCTATTTTCATTTGCATTTAACCCTTAGAACACACAGCATTTTGGCAGTTTTTTTCCATTACTATATTTAAACAAACAGTATATACAAAGGCTATAAGAATATGCAATATAGAGTGTCTTATATTCTTTTTTTCAGCACAACCTAGGCAATCTGATGAAAACAAAATCACCTATACTATATAAACAGACCTGAGCAAAAAGTACTCAAAATTCTTAAAATTGGATTGAATTTGTGCAGAAAAGGTTCAAAAAATGTATTTAAGGAGCTGGAATTGAATAATTAAATCAGTACACAGCAGAAACCTGAACTATAGTAGTTTGCACTGCCTGTATCTGAGGTAAAAACCAATGGATTACAGATTATGTAAATTCTGAATCAGTGTAAAACAGATTACTCATGACATTTTTATTTATTGATTTTTAAAAAAAACAGGACGGACAGGATTGATTTTCATAATTTTGTGTGCAAACCGTGGCCCTGATTGTGCTCTCCCAGTGTCTGTACATATCATTTATGTTACACAGGCCTGTTTTTTCCCCTTTTTCCTCCTCGGAAAGTGAACGAGCATAACGAGGATGGGTGTGCTAATGGAAGCCCGTTAGCTGGTGGTTGTGAATGCAGCCTTGTCATGTGTGCATCAGCAGTGCCACAACTCCTGAATGTGACAACCGTGTGGAGACTGGCGACACTGACTGAATGAGAGTTGAGGTGGTTACCACAGTTTGTAGCGTGTCAAGCTCTGTCTGCAGAGTACACACCTGGCTGCTCACAGTCCCAGTGGAGGGCTATTTACTGACTCAGTGCTGTGTGTGTGTGTGTGTTTTGAACAAATCTATGTGAGCATGTCTGGTCGAGATGATAGTTTGTACATCTGTCTTTGTATTATTGTACTTTTGTGGCCACAGTCACTACACAATGCTGGTGTTTGCCTGTAGATTTTCCGTGCTGCTGTCGTGCAGCGCCCGCTCCCCCGTACTTATGTTTGCTGTTTGTTCAGATGTGGGCCGGCGGTTTCATATGCAGCATGGATAAAATGTACTTTGTCTGAAGTGGGGATTTCACCCACTGAATAACCAACACCACCAGTGGAAACAGCTCTCTTCCCTGAATGAGCAGGTTTAGCATAAAGTCCCTTTATCACTGTAAACGTTTGATTTCATGAATTTAATAAGGTTAGCTCACAGAACGTGATGCTACAGCTGTTGCATCTGTCCTCAGACTATTGTTTATTAAGCGGATTTACGACCGCCCCCTAAAACTAAACGCACATCTAATTAGAAGCCATTTCATTTTAGAAAACACCCTTAATTTAACTTGCCGTCTCATCATTATGTAACTTCTATTAGACGCGTGTGTCAGTGTGAGTCAGCACAGCAGAGGCTTTACTGCGCTCAACTATACAGTGGAGTATATGCTGCATTCAATTAACTAATTACTACACTTATCATGGCTCTGCAAGGACAGACGAGCCGCTGTATATCTCACCAGTCAGATGGAAGAACAAGGTTTAATATGAATATAATATTGTGTACGGTTGTTGTGTAACAAAAATGTATTATTATTTACCAAATTCATTTAGTGTTTATCGTTTCATTGTAGCAAATGAAGAAATAAAGCAAAGTGGGTGAGACGTGCACTGAGGGGGGGAACGATGTTTCTCACTTCACTGAAGAGTCACTAAAGGCAGCGCACTTCTTACACAATACAGTACGTGCCGGAGGGAGGCGGAGTTTTATGAACCTGCCTTACAGACTCAATGGGCTCTCAGATAAAGACAGATATTTTTGAAATCACGTGCAGCTGATGCTGACGTTTACCGCATGCTGTGATGGCTGTTTATCTCCAATGTGTACAGTTTTACAGGGGGTATTTTATGGCAAAAGACCATTTTTATGTAATCATATGAAATGGAAAGGTCCCTTAACTACACCACAGTGTCAGGTTTTGCACGTTATAAATTCTTTATTAAATATTTGTCAGCGACTCCGATATTGTGTGCCCCCGTCACGTGGTCAAATTATAAACCCTGATCCATAGTCATTTTGAAAGGTAATAAAGTTACTGTACATCAAGCCCATGCAATCTCCTCTATTGATATGTGAAGGGTGATTAATGTCACTGCCTACTTCATTGCATGCCAATGAATCACCGCACAACACTGCAATCTTGAAAAGAGCTACAGAGAGATAATCAATAGCAGCAAAGCAGGAAAATAAGTCTTGGGAATCTGGCAATACTGATGAAAATGGAGGCATTTCCTGTCGTCCATCAATGTGGTTCCTAATCAGCGCAGGTTCCTAATCAGCAATGAAATACAGAAAAACTGAAAGTCCTTAATATTTCATGTGTTTAGACCATAGTTTGTTTAAAGGGTGGTCACACACTCCGTAATTAATCAGTTTATTGTTGAGGGAGAAAAACTGTTAATAATACACTTAAAATGTCCCTCTGATCACAAGATGATGCCTTCAGAAAACTTGTTTTTAAATCAACTAACGCTGATGCTTGAACAATTCATCATTTATCAGTAGTTAGAGTAAATACAAGTCACTTCACTTCATTTTCAGTTGCTGTAGTCGAAACAATTCATTATTTGCCAAGGAAAATATGCAAATGTATTTCTTTTTCTTTTTTTTAAGAACATGCATCACACTTTCACAGTCACACTTTCACATCCACTCTTCAGTTTTTGGAAGTTATTGTTCCTCCGTCACAGCGAAACAGTCATTTTGGTCATTTTGGATGCATTCAAAGAGCTTGTTTCTAGACCTCTGCTGTGCAACATAAGGAAAAACAGTGTGTTACAACATTTCTTGACTTGAGTGGAAACAGTGGAAATAAATGCACACACACACGCACACACACACACTTTTGCACACGTGAAGTTGACACAATTACACTACACACAATTAGTGTTCTTCCGGGCTTCAGCGTCACAGGTAGCATATTAATGTTAAAGGTCCGGTGTGTAACATTAAGGAGGGTTGTTTTAGGGGTTTTTGTAGCCTTAGAATAAGCCTTTTTTTATGTTCTGTTGACAAAGACCTTGTTTTATGGAGACTGCCATCTTGATGTTTCCACAGTAGCCAGAGTGTGACTTTAACATTTCGAACAAACAAGGAAGGATGACATTATTTCCTTCATGAGCCAAGTAGCCCTTCAACAGATCCATCTCAGGCTTTATTTTCTTTTTATATCATGCTCTTTATTATCTATCATTTTACCTGTGAGGGTCACGGGGGGGGGGGTGGAGCCAATACCAGCTGACGCTGGGCGAGAGGCAGGATAGAAACGTTCAGAAACAAACATCCATCCCTACTCACTTTCACACCTGCGGTTATTTTAGACCCTCCCAATTAACCTAACCCCATTGTGCACGTCTTTGCACTGTGGGAGGAAGCCGGAGTCTCCTGAAAGAACTCACACACAAACAGGCAGAACATGCAAACTTAAGTAAGGATGGTCTTAATTAATGCATTAACATTTTCTACGCCGATATGAGATTTAGTGTATTAGAAGCAGTACATTATAGCAGAGAAAGCCATAGAGGTTATGAAGCTCAGTTTATTTTATGGTGATTTTAATTCATCAGTATGGAAAACTGCGTTCTCAGATGACGTTGATGTACTAAATTCACAGCTTTGTGCAGTATATGAACATGGGTTTTCTTTTGTTTAATCAATTTATTCAGCAGTCATACGAGGCTCAATAATACACCTCTTTGTCAGTTCAACCTCCAGAATGATCGTACTAATGAACACCTCTCTGACACAGTTTTCATTTCAAAAACAGAGCACTATAATCTTCTTGAATGAACGATTTATAGTAGGACAGTTACATCTCACACTCATTTAGAGCTTTCTAATAACCTGCCATGGAGAGCGTTCACTCTATTTCTATCACTTGCAGAAATGGACGGGGCAAACAAGGATGAGAACGCTGACTTCAGCCTCCGAGTGTCTCCCCAGAGACCACGCTACTTTACCAGACTATTAATATTTGCATTTCTTGCCCGAGGAACACCAGGATCTATTAAAACACGGCGAAATAGTTTCGCACTCCTTTATTTAATCTCATGACAAGATCTTTGCCGAGATGAATACACCTGAAACATTAAAGTATTGATCACCGACGCTGCTGTTGCTCTTGTATGTTGTAATGGGATCTTGAGAGTCAAAAAGCTGGTAACACTCAGCAACATCATTGCCTTTACTAATGTTTGTATGGATTATGGATCATTCTCAAATTCCTTGTATTCATATATATACATATATCCCTTTTTCTGTACATTACTGGTACGTGGTTGGGGTGGTACAGCAGCACACAGATGGTGTTGCGATTGCCTCACAGGCACATGATGTGTGATTCTTTTCCATCTCACTCCTACACCACAAGTCTGTCACTTGTGCGAGGCAGTGTCGCAGACACACGTTACCAGCAGCTCCTTGTGCTTGTCTGATATACACAACAGCTTGAGCTGAAAGATTGAAGGCAATTGTCAAGGGGAGATTGTGAGTCTATTGATTGTTAGAGGTCACTGACACGGTAACCATCAATCCAAGGGCAATGGGTCCTGAGTGAGAATGGAAAAAAAACAAAGCGTGAGAGAGAGAGCATCACACATGTGCTCGGGATTGTACATCACACTGACGTGCACACAGTGACAATTCTGAATCAATTAACCAGTGTCACAAGAGTCCATTTACTCTGGACAGTAAATGAGCAGAATTCAATTTAAATCTCCCCTACAGCTCTTGAGATTATTTGGAGTTGTTGAGGTGAACTTGACTCTGGATGTTATGACTCATTCCTTCCCTGGAAACTCAAAGCATTACATTAGAGAGGATCTGTTTCAGCATACTCACCGTTCACCTCTGCTGTCATGTCCATGAACAGGATATCAAAGCTGCAGAGAGGCCTGGAAAGAGTCCAGTTGGGTGCTAAAATGGTGGCATGTTTTCTGTTTGTGGACGATGATGATGACGGTGATGATGATGATGATGATGATAATGATGTCGTCCTTCTGGCTCCATCGCACCGTGACCTAAAAAAGTGTGTGGTGAGGTTGGCAGATAGTATCCAAGTGGGGGAATTTGAGTATCGCTGGGTTTTATTTATAAGTGATAATAAAAGAAGGATCGTAAGATTGACTGTGTGTTTATGGGACACTGGTTGCAGGCTTCAGTTGTAGTATAGATGTATACGTATAAAGGTATACACGTACGATTAAAGTTTAACAGTTGGTTTCTGCTCTCATCCACCGTCTCAAATCTCTGGGTACTGATTCAAAGAGAGGCTTAGATGATTTTCCTGTTATCGTTCCGTCTAAGAAATTTGGAAGTGCCTATCTTTTTATCAAGATGCTGCTCCCTCACCTCAAATATAGCCACGGTAATGTGAATTTGGCATTTGGTAACAATGTCGCCTGGTTGCCGACCTTTAGAGGTGTTAAGAGCTTGACTGTCTGAAGGTGGATGCACAGATAAACTGTGGAAACACTGGAGGGATTACATCTCCGCACTGGGCTGGGATTACTGAGTGTTTCCCCAGAGGGTAGAGGAAGTTTCTGTGGGGGAGGGGGAAAGGATGTTCGGGGCTAGCCGTTTAAAATTGGGCGGATAATTGAAAATGTGCTTCCTTTGACACATTTTCCAATCCGGGGCTTGAATTCTGAAATGTTCCATCTGTTCTTGCTTCTACAGATAACCAAGCAGCAGCTTCAGCAGACCAAGGATCGTTTCCAGGGCTTCCTCAACGGAGACACACAAATTGTGGCTGATGAGGCGTTCATTAACGCTGTGCAGAGCTACAATGAGGTACTAACAGTCACACACTTTTACATTACCCAGGCTTTCAAATACGTATATATAGGTCATTCGTATGTTTGCATATCCATCGTTTCGTCTCAAAAAACGTCACTTTTCATATAGCATTAGCTTTTCTGACACATTATTGCTGTAAATGACATTACATACGTGACATTATTTTACAAAATACAGAAAATGGGCAGTTTTTGGTCTAAAAAAACATGCTTTTCCATGTCAGAATGCTCGTATGAGACGGCTGAGTGGTAAAATGGTGGCTGAAGCCTTTTCACTGCACAAATTATGAGTCAGACGATGTGACTGACAGAGCCATCTTTTCTAAGCCCACTATTCAATCTCCAGATAAAACAGATTGAATAGAATGCATGCATTCTGCACAAAAGGTGGGTGCTAAATAGTAGGGATACGTTAAAGGCCAAATCCATGATGGAAAAAACAAGCACGGCCATATGATTGGAACAATCAGGAAACACATATTATATAGACGGTCATGGAAGTTAATTGCAGTGTGACCTCTATATAGTTTGTGGAGTTTAATGTAAATGTGAAAATGTGCAGAGATTTAAACTCGGGAGGGGGGAAATAAATGGATGAGAATTATCTGGGTTAACCCATTATCTGGGTTAGTTGGATACTGTAACACACTCACTGCAAAATATCTCAATTAACCATCACTATTGTCTTTTTTTTACAATAAAATGCATACACCAATAATATATATCTATATATAGATATATATATAATGTCAGAGGAAGAAAACGTAATGGCATAGACTGTTCTTTTCCCATCTAGATCAGATGCACAATGTATTTTTGTCAATAATTGCTGTGACATGAATATGATCTTTATACCTGGAAATGAAACAATACTTTATTAATAATATTTAGCTGTGATTGAGGCAGTTGAAACAATGATGTGCTTCCTAACAGATGCACTGCTGTATTGACGCCTATTATCGCAATCATGTGGATGTGTCAATTAATTTGGGTGTCAAGAAAATACATTAAATAAAAGTAAAATGTAACTAAATTAACAGTTACAGCTTCCAACTGTGGCTAAAATATTGTGTCTCAAGAATGTTCTGAAATGAACGTTCTATCTTCTGCTAATTGGAAATTAGACTCGCAATCGAGTGCTAGACATGTGACATTTGTGTTATGAACACGACAAGCAGAGACTCTATGATATATCGAATGATACGTACGGATAATTTTACCATTGTACTGTAATGTTTTAGTACAGGAGTAGGAGCTTTCCAGCCATAATGGATGCTGAGAACAAAATGTGACTGTCAGAGTGGTGAAACAGTCAGCTCTGATGGTGACTTCACTTAGTGCTGTGACAGTGCGGCCCCCTCTGCCTCTGTCCCTGTCAGTCTGTCATTAGCAGGGCACAGAAAGCAGCCTCAGCTGTGTTCAGTCACAGTCTTGCATACTCTATAGGCCTCTAACAACTACAGTTTTTCTGCTGAAGTGGGCAGACATTCACCATTTGAGCCAACACACTTCCTGTTCCCACCAGCTCATATTACTCATCATATAAATAATGACCTCTACTGTATTTATTAGGTGTTCCTGAAGAGTGACCGTGTGGCCAAAATGGTCCAAAGTGGCGGCTTCTCGGCCAACGATTTCAGGGAAGTGTTCAAGAGGCACATCGAGAAGCGCGTGCGCAGCCTCCCGGAGATCGACGGCCTGAGCAAGGAGACGGTCCTCAGCTCCTGGATGGCCAAGTTTGACACCATCTACCGCGGCGACGAGGACCCGCGCAAGGCCCAGCAACGCATGACGGCGAGCGCGGCCTCTGAGCTCATCCTCAGCAAGGACCAGCTGTACGAGATGTTCCAGAACATCCTGGGCATCAAGAAGTTTGAGCACCAGCTGCTTTACCAAGCCTGTCAGGTGAGTTTGCCGAGCCTTCCTTTAGGTGATACTTCTCAGACAGTTTGGACACACAGCCAACTCTTTATTTTTATCCTGTCAATATTACCAGAATGAGTTGACTGTCTTTCCGTCCATTTTATCAACAACAGCTTAACTACAAACCTCACATTTGTTATTGATGAGGACAGCGGAGAGCTGCACAGTCATTGTTGGATTGATATGTTGAGATTACTGGCAGATAACAGATGACAGTGGAGTGCTTGGGCCAGACATCCAGTAACTCTCCTCCGCTTTTACTGCTTTATTGCGATGAGAAAGCTGAAAGCAGCATTTATGTACTTCTATCTCCAGGAGCTTGATTGGATTAAAAGTCTTATTATGGCGGGATTTGGAGGACGTATCTGGCACATTTACATCTGCTCATCAATTAATGCATTAAAAAAACCCCTCTTCAGTTCATTTAAATCTAGTCTCTCGAAAGTGAATGAGTTAAAAAAAAAACAGTAGGATACAGATGCCATCGTTTCTTTCAACAGTTGCTAATTTATAAATTGGTGCAGATGGCACAAGGTGCTGTTCACAAATGAGATTGTTCAGCACCCTTCAAATATCTCAGTCAGTTAAGATCAATAAAGGCTCACAGTTTTCATTAGTCTGAAGCTTCTGAAGCTGAGGTGCAATATTTTTGCCGTATACAGTAACCTTTAAATCTAATGATCAAGGTGTGTTTTTTGATCTGCTGACAGGACATCTGTTCGTAAAGGGTCAGAAATCATCAAACCTTTTTAATCAGGAGAGACGAGTGAATGAAAAAAAATAATTTATTACGAACTGAAATGAATAAAGTCGCTAAAGAGACTTTGGGAAAGGTGCTAAAGTCGAGGGCATCTGCTTCTGAGCAGCAAGTGAATAAGATCTGAATAATGGATCTGAGAAGACTGTGACAAAGAACACTAAGGCAGTAAGAGTTGACATGTTTTAAAAACAGCAATGTTATGATAAGGAGGCAGGATCAAGACCTGCTGATGAACAGCATTGTCACTCTGGGGATTGAAAGAATACATGCTTAAGAGGATATGAAAGCATGAAGTATTAGAGTGAAACTATGAGTGGAGAGAGAACGACACACCGTCATTCATATACAGTGTGCTGCAGAAACGTGTTTGTGTACAGCTTGATACTGTGACGTAATCCTGATGTTTGCAAGTACATGCAAGAAAAGAGGTCAAAGAAAAGGGGGAGAGAGAACTGAGACAGAAATCTCCTCAATAAGCAACCAGCCACCATATTGTGTATAGTCTTCTACTTAACAATAAAAGCATAATAAAATGATTTAGAAATGTTGTTTTCATAAGACATAAAACATTCAGATATCACCTTTCTTTTGTGCTTTCGATGTTACCAAAATGGCCATTTCCATTTTTCCGCAGCTACAAAGTCATCTTTGGCCTCTTTGTGTCTCGCGCTGAAGTAAGAGCAGCCCCTGAAATGACTAAGACTGATTAGACCGGTGTAACCAGCAGCTGCACAGCACAGACTCATGAGCGTGCTCCACTCCCTAATGGCTGCAGTTTTTCAGCTGCGGTCAGACCAGGAGTGACCCGACCACTGTAAAATGTCTTGATGTTTATTCACATGAATACATTCTCAGACATTTCACCTCATCACAAATGGATGAATAAAATACCTAATGCTGGGATGGAAGTCACAGTAAGGTGCAGGCACGTGAGACTGATTGTGAGGTCATGTCGTTATAAGCTTTTCCTCTGTCAGTGTTTCCTTTTTTCCCCTCTTTAATTTGTCTTATCCACTGCATTTAGTTTAGAAATGAAGCCTGAGCTCTTCCTGGTTTAGCCCGTATCTGATAAAATTGGGTAATGGAGCCTCTTTACTGCAGACAGGACTGGCAGGATAAAAGCATTTGCTACGCCAAGCCATTTCTTTACTGCAAAAGCAGCGGAATGCCTGGTGAAGCTTGGCTGCACTCACAATATTCATTATGGGACAATCACACCTTTATGAAAAATTGTCTGAGGATTATTTCAGGCCATCTCCTTCAGTGTTACAAATCAGCAGGTTTCTTTAATCCTGTAGAAACTTATTTTGTCTCTTGAGGGCAGTATTTTAGACAGACACAATGTAAAATCAACATTTATTGAAGTTGTGTTTCAAGAGATATGATGATTATAAATCCATGTTCCGTCCTTGGCCGAGGGAAACCAGGGCTAACTTATGCGTGTGTGTGTGTGTGTCTTCCACCTCCTCTTTGTAAAGAAAGCCAAAATAAATCAAAAGTCTGTTCAAACAAGTGTAGCAGTTTTATTAATTTCCGGAGAGTAACAATGCCAAAACGACAAACCAAAATTTCTCCCTTACTTGCAAAAGAAAACAAAATAAGAACAAAAAAAAAACCTTACCTAAGCTCCTAAGTGAAAACAGGAGAAAACAAAGGTGAAATAAAATGTCATCTCTCTTCTGTTACCCTTTAATTTAACTTTGCCCAAACATTACTACAATTATTATTTATCTTAAATAAACAAAAACTCTCAAAAGCAAATCATCTACTTACTGCAGCTTTCAAAATGGACTTAAATACCATAACCATACAGCAACTTCTCCAATCTTCACACACTACGACTAAAACTACTTTTAACGATTTTGCAATGACACCGGATTGGAAAGGTGAGGAGGAAGAAGCCCAGGTTAGGGAGGGTTTTTGTAGTCCATGCCCCTTCTCTTCAACCAATCATGCTGAGCCAATCCCCTTCGAATTAGCCAATCACAGTGTGCCACCTGGTTGCTGAAATCCTGGTAAAACCCTAACTATGCTCACCAGCTATAGTGCTGAGATACTGGCTATAAAAGTGAAGATTTCACCAGTTTGTATTGGTACGAGTGCATTATCTTTGACACTTCTTTGGTAAACGACTTCATTTGGCCGCAGTTTATTAACGCAGTGGTTGTAATACTTTAATTCTGTGTATATCTGCCCATTGCAGGCAACTCTAAATCTGGGTCAGCCCAGTTTAAACTTGAAACAATGACGTTGCACAACAACTGTAAGGAAAAAAAAAGATGCGAGCCATCAGTCAGTGGAGGAGAATTAATTAAACATTAAGTGCAACAACGCTGCCTTTAACTACAGCAAAAGAGCAACATAGGTTCACAGAAAAGGGTGGAATTTCTTTTTACAGCGTGCACCATTTTATTAGCATGCCTCACATGTCACTACACACAAGAGATGCTTTTTATCTCATTGCACACACACACACACACACACACACAGACACTCAGCAAATCTAAATATAGAGCAGCCGCTTCAACGACTCCTCCAGGTTCCATCCAGTTCCAATCTAATCCCGCCTTCCTCGTCTTTGTTCTCTGCAAGAATCCGCCCCTGGCCAAGCGGGTGTGCTGTTTGCTGCTAATATCCCATCATCCACCTGGGGATCTGTCATCAGCTGGGCTGTTAACTACCTGCCTGCTTCTGCTCCGTCACCTCTTAACTGCTGTCAGCTTGGCTACCACTGAGGCCATGTCACCTTTATTTAGCTGCACTGCTGTTGTCAGATTTAGTAAAAACAGATAGAAACCTACCTTTTTATCCAGTCTCATAATATTTCCTATGAGACTGCTTGTCCACCCAGATCATCGTGTGGGCCACTGACAGCAGTGACCTTTCAGTAGTGGTGTGCTGGTTAAGATTGGGGTGCTGTGGGGCTTAGTAGGGGGTGGCTATTAGTAAGCACATAGACTGACCTTCAGCTTTACTTCCTCCCACAGACAGGACTGTCTCTCTGTGTCAGTCAGAGTTGGGATTAATAGGAGAAATTGCCCCCCCCCCCCCCCCATCCCCCATCCCCCTTTCAGATTACATGCTTCAGTCACTTTTCTCATGTTAGCCATTTTGCAGATGAGCTGCAGTCTGTCACCGTGACCAAATTTCATCTGCCGCTTCAGTTTCGACTTTAAGTTCTGAAGTATCTCGGTTTATTCTTGCAGTGTTGAGAACTTGCCTGGACGTACATTCTAGTAAAGATTTAGGTCTTTTAGGTTGTGATATGTGAGAGGGGAAAGGCACATGGACGTGAAGTGTCGCACACTGACATCCAAGCTGCTGGATTTCCAAGCGTGACACTACCAGTTCTGTTGGGACTGCTGGCATTTCAGACTGACAGCGCCCAGAGCTGTGAGTGTGTTGACAGGCAGCAAATATCACCAGCAGCCGTGTAAAGGGGGAAGTAGAAGCACAGCTTTAATAAGTACATGTGTCATTTTATGGTTGTTGTGATTAAATCTAGTTTTCACAAGTGAAAAAAAAAAAAAAAAAAAACACTCCCACTTGTAAGACTTCCTACTACAGGATGCTCGGCACTGTTCAAGTGTCACTGCATGGCACCACTGTAGTACTAAGTACTGCTGTGATGCAGTTCTGCTGCAGCTGGTGGCAAAGTCTGATTATGTGCTCTATTAAACAGGAACTCTGGGTTATGTAGTAGGGTGGCTGTTCTGTGGCCAGCACTAGTAACACACTAGACTTGACAGTTCACTCTGACTGTCTTGGATTTAAGAGGCCATCTGGTCGACATCATTTCATAATGTATAAAACGAACTGAATCAGTGACAGAAATTGGTGATTGGGAAGCTTTCACACCAGAAGAGTATCTGGATTCAAAGCTGCAGGGATTTTAAGAATAACAATTATATCCAACCATGCGCATTCGTCCTGTACAACTACCTTTCTTCGTCTTTATGAGTCGATGATTTTAACGACTGCTCTTTTCAAATCAATACTCAGATCACCCCTACACGTGTTATTGTTTTTTCCTCCTCCGTGCCTTGAGCGGTTACAGTGCTCGATCCCCGTCTGTGCTGGGCAGCATCTCTTACTCGTGCTCTTAACGACTGCTCTGTGACTTCAGCTCATCCTCTCTTTAAAAGGATTGTTGGACGGGCAGAGAATCAATGTGGCAAAACCTGAAAGGTCTGTGCATGTAATATGATAGTGAAAAAGCATACAGCAGAGAGAGAGAGAGAGGTCAGCTATGGCACACGATCCCACTGCACCAGACCATGGGCTGAAGTCGGGCTCCCGCTAATGATACCTTTCAGTATGAATTAACATGTCAATTCCCTCATAGTTGTTTGGTCCATAAAATTTCATGAAACGGTGACAAATCTTTGTTTCTCAAACCACAAAATGACATCATCAAATGTCCTGTTTTCTACCACAAGCCAAAGCGTTTCCGTTTACTGTCTATCGAGATCCAAGAAGCTGAAATCACAGAGCTTATTTCCAATTACACAAACCACTCAAGCTGATGCAACTGGTCATCAAAAATAATAAATTGCTGCAACACTATTTTTGAAGCACTCCACTAATAGAATGAGATGCTTAGCTGGACCATGAACGTGTGGAACAACACTTTCTCCCACACCTCGCTGTGTCGCCTCTCAAATCAACTTCTTTTTACAGCCTGACACATGTCATGAGCATTACATACAGCAGGACTTGTTACACTGCCAGGGCGAGAGGTGAGGTCAGTTCACGGAACAGTTTTGTGTAGATACAGATCAATTTGTCTGCCGTCGTCACAGGGGAAAGGGTCAGGGTTGTTGATCGGTGAGTCTCCGCATCACATTTGACAAGAATTGGTTCAATTTGGCCGAGAGAACCATTGACGGAGTGAACCACGCAGACATAAAGAGCCCGAAAGAGACATTAGCTGCAGTTTTCTATTTCCTTGTGTCAGCTAATATAAAACTCTCATTCATTATTGATGTGGTAGAACCACGGATTTCTCTGCTTTTCATTACTCAAGGGCAAAAACAGATTAAGAGATGTCAGTTGTCAGATTAAGACGTTGTCCGGTAGAAGTGTTTTTTGTTTTTTTAAAAAACTTTTTATGCAAATTTCATTATCACTGTGTTTTTCCTCAGTCGTGCCTAAACTTTGTTTCAGTTTATTGAAATCTCTATTTTTTGCATCCGTCTCTCGGCTCGACCATTTCAGTGAGCTGCATTTTATTGTTTCGTTCATTGAAATCAATCACAAAAGGGAAAAATTTCAAACACTCAACACATTCAAAAGGACCTCTCCAACCGTTGTTCATTCATGGTCTCTATGGTGATGGCAGCAGGGTCTCTTTGAGTGAAGGATGAATTTTGATCTTTTAATGTGCTATGATTGAAGCTGCTTTTGAAAGAAAAAAAAATGGAGCTCTAAATAATCTTTTCATGTCCTGCTGTACCAAAGTCATCATTCCCTTTTTGCACAAGCACCTTTGAATTTGCATGGCAACATTTACTGCTTCCATATTTGAATTTATCTGTCATTTACAGTTATGTCCTTGACAGATAATCTCTGATGACAATGTAGAATGATGCCAGTGGCGTCAAACGCATTTTAGTTCAGGGGCCAAATACAGACCAATGTGATCTCAAGTGGGCCAAACCGGTAAAATATTGGCATATTAATCCATAAACAACAAGAAATGTATCTTTTTACAAAACATATTCTGAAATGTCTTTACTATTTAGACACAGGTAATCATAATATGAGCTTTTCACAAATTCATCCTGCAGGCCGGATTGGACCCTCTGGCGGGCCGTTTCTGGCCTGTGGACCGTATGTTTGACACCCATGCCTTAACCCTTAGTACTCACGGGGCACGGATCTGTGGATCTGGGGTGTCTATAGGTCACATATTCAGGCTTTAAAAATGTGATTCTTTCAATTGTGATGTATTTCCAAATTTCACAGTGTCGCAACCATGCAACAAAGTCACATAAAACACCTTTCTTCTCCCATTCTGATGTTTGGTTTGAGCAGGTGGTCTGGACCATGGGTACATGTGACCATGTGATTCACTGAATAATTAATTAGCATTAATAAGCAGTTGAATAAGTGTAATTAGCACAGTGTCTAATGATCGCACATCATGAAAAACATCATCTTTCCTGGTGAGATAAATGAAGTGAGCACATATTGGTGATCTTTGACATTTGGCCTCTGGCTTTTTTTTCTTTCTTTTTTTTAAAGCATTGCAACCTTATTAACGTTCTCCTCTATTTTTATCAATAGCTGGACAACCTGGATGAGCAGGCTGCACAGATCAGAAGAGAACTGGATGGACGTCTTCAGATGGCAGACCAGATTGCCAGGGTGAGTCAGAGTCTGCGGGCGGGGGTCTCAGATTGTTTGATATATACTTAATATCAGTGTGAGGCACCACCCACAAATGAAAAGACTACAGATTTCCATGTAGTGTAACCAAGTTAGATATCAATACTATGAAATGTGCTTTTAGGATTTTAGTAGTTGTAACAGTGGTGCTTTGCGGAATCTTTTCCGGTTTCATCAACAGGGTGGGAAGTTCCCCAAGTTTGTGTCCAAAGAGATGGAGGCCATGTACATCGAGGAGCTCAAGTCTTCAGTGAATCAGCTGATGGCCAACCTGGAGAGCATGCCCGTGTCCAAGGGCGGAGAGTTTAAACTCCAGAAGCTGAAACGGGGACACAATACCTCCATCATCGACATGGGCCAGGAGGACGAGAACACACTGTCCAAGTCTGATGTGGTTCTTTCCTTCACTTTGGAGGTATCCCTGTTTTAGGAGTGACGAGTAGAGTAATCATGTGAAGGGAACACACTTTGCTTCACAAAGTTTTGACATATTTCTATCTATCTACCTATAAAGCAGGGCTCCCGACACCTTATCGTCAGTGTCAGACTAAGTATAGAAACAGATCACAGGCCTGTTCGGAGGCTTGAACAGATGCTGTGTGAAGAACAGACTGACACACACACACACACACACACACACACACAAACCCATTCACCTGCACTTTTAACGAGGAACGTGAGTCATCTCGTTACCGGCGTGTCTGAGATGAGTTATCACCACAGAACAAGGAGCCATTACACCTCGTTCCTTATGATGCGGTGCTATTTTAGACTTCGGAAGTATCACACTGTTTTTTATTTTATGCTCCTTAACACATAAGTAGGCAAACAATTCTGAACTTCCAGGCCTCAAAGTGTTTGCACAATAGAGTGGCAGTTAGGTTTTTGTTTTTTTTTGGCTCGGGCTGACAATTCCACTGAGTTTTGGAAACACCTAATTTTCAAGTCTGTTTACTTTGCAACTGATTTGCAGCGGCAGCTGCTGAGAATACTCAAGGTGAAATCAGCTGTGAGTCCTTTGAAATGCTCCATCCCTGTAGATAAGTCTATAAAAATATCCTCACGGTGACGTTCAGAGACACGTGGTGTGAGACTATGCTTCAGGTTTGATGTGGTAAATGTGGTCAATTATGCCCACGTGCACCTCACTGTGGCTGATGAGTGTTTTCACCTATATTTAAAGAGATGAAACATTCCTCATTTGCAACCATCACTGAAGCGCCTGTGCTTCGCAGGTGGTGATCATGGAAGTGCAGGGGCTGAAGTCTCTGGCTCCCAACCGGATTGTCTACTGCACCATGGAGGTGGAGGGAGGCGAGAAACTCCAAACCGACCAAGCGGAAGCATCCAAACCAACGTAAGGACCTCATCATGGACATACACACATCTGCTATTTATGATTGGAATTAAGGAAACACTGTTATTATTCCTACTCTTCGGGCGATTAAGGCATGAATAAACCATTAGTAAGACATGAATAAGACATCATTAACACTTCTACCATCACCATCATATCCCTCATAACACCCGTTCATGATGCATGAGACTCGCTGTATTTATAAAATGGCTCCTAAGACATTTTTTTTTTTATCTTCACACTTCTTGTTTTGCCAGAATGACGCCATCGAAGAGAAAGAAAGAGAAATGTATCTTACACTGTATATATGACAAAAAAACAACAGCAAATGAAACGAGATGAAATGAAAATACGACTGATTTAAAGCTCCAGATTCCCATAAATCAAGAGTGCTTTTATGAAGGGAGTGTGAGAGGGATCGAGGAGCATGAATGAGAGAAGGGATTATAGGACAAGGTCTGTGTGTGTGTGTGTGTGTGTGTGTGTGTACGTACACTCTGCGAACACAAACATAAATGTGATAATTGTGCGACTGAAGACTTTACTGCAGGTTATTTGCATACAATAATTGCTTGTATTTATCAAATGTGCTCAGACTAATGATTAACTTGCTGTTCATCGTATCTTTCATCTTTCTTCCGACGAATAATGAAGTCAGGCTTGATATTATATATTAATGCTTCCGCAGGAATGATTATTTCCTTGGTATTGTCTGGTAATTCTGCTGATGATCTGTTTTTAATTGAGCCACTGGAACACGCCAAGGCTTTTGGAAATAAGGAGGAGTTGTAAAAGTGCGGCAGCGCCACCGTCACATTCCTCACACACCTTACAGTAGATTCAAGCACAAGGTCACCTTCATGCAGCACAACCCTTCTTTCCTTCCTTCCTTCCTTCCTTCTCTCCTTCCATTTGAAATTGCACCACTGGCTCCTCAGCGTCAGTCGTCAGCTCCTCCTTAGAATGCACTTTATATACAGTACATCACATTTTTGATTAATTATGGATGGATTTCCCAACATGAGCTAAATACCAGAGAGAGAGAGAGATGACAACATGATATACAGAGACAAGCTAATACATAGCATGTTATGTAATGTGATTACAGTGGTATTCACTCTCTCTCTCTCTCTCTCTGTTTTTGTACTATTCTTGTACTATCTTGTACTATTTACATACTATTTACATACATTCATTACTCCTCCCACCTATACTGACCACACAGATTTCAACCTCAAAAGGTTTATCGTTACCTTCCTCATACTGGGAACGACGGTCAATTGCATTCTGTCCAAGCCACTCTAGCCTGCAGCTAATTAGCTTAGCATTACAATATGGTAATAGGAGGAAAACTGGCTTCAAAGGCAACACAATCTAATATAATACAAGCACATCTACACCTACAGTGTTCTAAATATAACCCTATGTTGTGTCTAATCTGTTTAATCTGTGCAAAACAAATTGTATTGAAGCAGCTGAACTTTGTCACATTCTGGGTCTAAAAGAAATCAGTTGGTTATTTTCTTCTTAATTAAGACTCTTTTTTTTTTTTTTTACTATCAGATGTTCTCTTTGTAACCTTACAACACAACACAGCAGGGAAACACTATGCCAACACTGAGGGAATTTACCGTCTGCTGACTCAGACTGCATGTTTGTTTGTGCTGTACTTCTGAAGTATTTTATTTTTTTTTACATGAAGCGAGATCTTTAGATTTGTTTTGTTTTTATTATTTTGGATTGGAACCCTTTAACGCCGTACTCATTTTAAATTGTTAAAACAGGATTTTAACATGCAGTAAATTATAAATGACAGCCAGATATTGGAAGTTATTCTGGAAAAAACAAAAGCACTTAGTTACAGGACATTCTCTGGTCTTTTTGTGGTTAAAATAAGCAAAAAAAAAAACAAAGTGGATTATGAGGTTTAGGTGTTAAAGGGTTAAGAAACGCTGCAGAAAGAGACAGAGATGGATCTTTTGTGGTTTGTATGCACAGCAACATTTTCCTTGGTGAATTTAAGGCCAAGTTGTTTTTGTTTAAGACAGAAGTGAAATAGTTTAGATTCATAGCTCCAGTCGTTAGGTCAGGCGATTATCTTTTTGATTTCAAAGCTGCAATACAAATAAATGATCTTGCCTTTGCACCGTTCCAAAAAAGGGTTAAATTTATGCAACATGCTTGGAAGCAGAAGTTAAATTTAGCCAGTCTCTGGCAGCCCTCTGTTGTAGACTCACTAAATGACTTTGGCTGAATAGATGGGTTTTTTTGTTTACATAAAAATCCTGCCAAAGTTGGGGCATAGAGATGTCTGGTTTATAAAAAGCAGGAGTGCATTTAGAACAAGAAACAAACAAGCAGATCTGTGTCTTCACTTTGGTCTTCCAGTCACTCCAGTGATAATAGATAAAAGATAACCTCGCCTCTGTGATACACCAAAGGCCTTGTCAGCTGCCTTATCAAGGCTTTTATTAGGGATTTATATCACTCATCAATGTGAAATCACACTTTTAGAGTGTATTCTGTCACTAACGACTAGATTTTGTGTTGCAGTATGGGTGGAGGTGAAGTCGTTATGTGGGAACACGTTGCTATTATATCGTCAAGGAAGCTAATCTCCGGGGTGTTTTGCTGTGTCTTTCAGCTGGGGGACCCAAGGGGACTTCACCACCACACACCCTCTGCCTGCTGTCAAGGTGAAGCTGTTTACAGAGAGCACGGGGGTGCTGGCACTGGAGGACAAAGAACTGGGCAGGGTAACAATATTTACTGCTATTACCGACGCATGCACGCTCTGATCTGAACATGCAGCCATGAAAACTGGGATTTATGTGTAACACAAAGGGAACATCAAGATACATTTGTGATTCACAGGCACTTCATTGTGTCCCTGGTGGACTGTGTGCTTCACATATCATCTAAAACAGGGGTGTCAAACTCATTTTTTGGTTCAAGTGAGCCGGAACAGTAAAATAATCAGCATAATAAGCATGATCACTTGTTTTTTCCTTTGTTTTACATGTAATGAAGTATATTTCTTACAAAACATGCTATTTTTTTGGAGAAAAACAAGTGCAATTTAACAATATCATCCATAAATGTACAGTTTACACGTCACACTGGATCTTTAAAGGCACAAACATTTAGTCACAGGTATCTGGAAATGAAAAGTATAGTATTTCACATTACGATTAGAATGTTATCGTACAAATTCATCCTGCGGGCCGGATTGGACCCTCTGGTGGGCCGGTTCTGGCACATAAGCCGTACGTTTGACACCCCTAATCTAAAACATGAGGTTGGGGTTGTCAATTTGAAATTATGTGAAAAAGAAAATGGTCAAAATGAGTCTGATTATTTAGTAGAGGAGTACAATAGCATCTTATGTGGACCCCAACAAGAAATGATCATTTACACAAACAATCAGCTCAGTTTGATAAGAATTAGGCTGATTTATTAAGGGAGAAAAACTACAAGCGATTCCGAACACTGACTGAAATGTAGAGAGCAGACATTTGTGTTGCCTGTTCTTGAGCTGTGAGTGTGTTAGGTACCTGTGATAGATGCCGGGGTTTGCACTGAGGCGCGACGCCGTCACATGTCCCTGAAGTGGCAGTGACCTTGGCTGTGACAAGGCTCTTTGATCTCCCACTGCTGCAACGTTGGCAGCAAAGAGAAGCGGAGCAAAGTGCTGTGAACCGTTTCTTCACACTGACTCATAATAATTCTTTTTTTTTTCTTTTTTCTGGCAGATGAAAAATGATTTTCATGTCGTTGAACACTGCACAAAATGTGACCTCCTGGAAATGACCGATTCTGACCTTTTGTTTCATTCGAGTGCAGGTCGTCCTCCACCCAACCCCCAACAGCCCCAAGCAGTCAGAGCTTCACAAGATGACTGTGACCAAGGCTTGTCCTGACCAAGATCTGAGGATCAAACTGGCCATACGTATGGACAAACCACAGAACATGAAGCACTGCGGGTAAGAAAGACGCTGCAGTGACGTCCACGTGTGCCTTTCATTATTATCCATGTCTTTCTTATAGAAACTCCAGCCCTCTTGGCTCCTTGGCCTCATTTCTAGCCACATACCATGGAAAAAAATCCTGTAAAGTACACTACTCCCCCTGGTGGACACCAGTGTGTAGTTTATTTAGATGTTTTATAATGAGGTGGAAAAAAAACTCAATTTTAATTATTAAACCTTATTTCTATTCACATAGTTGGATCAATGCACAATAAAATGAGCACTTGCTGTTTTGCTGGTGTTCAACATGGCCTTGGTTTTATCTCCCTCTGTGTGAACAATGTTTTGACAGGTATCTGTGGGCTTTTGGCAAGAACGTCTGGAAGCGCTGGAAGAAGCGGTTCTTTGTTCTCGTGCAGGTGAGTTATCTGTAAAAAAAAATAAAATAAAATAAAACAGTGTCAAAATGAAGCAGCTGTGACCTTCTCAGCTGAGATCATTGCTTTAATAATTCAGTTTAATCCATCAAATGGACTGAGTAAAAAAAACAAACCCCGAATGTTTTGTGACGATAAAGACGACATTTGCATTTTCCGCTTCTATTACAATTTTAGACTGTTTTAGACCACAAGGTTGGTTTATTTAGCATTTCTTTGACAGGCCGGGAAGAACATTATGTAGGCCGCTCTTATTGTACTGATAATTAGCACTCAGACGTTGCCCGAGAACAATGCAGCAGTCAATATCTGAACACTGAAATAGAAAACTTGATGCCCGAAACTTGTCATTATGATGTTAAAAGTGACTGAACGATGTAACGGTGATAGAAAAATGACACCATCCTTGTTTCCATCGATCACCTCAACGTCTCGATTTCACTACATTACTCTCGTTGCCACCGGGACAGATTTATGACTTCATTTACAAGCAGATAGGAACTGAGATATTCGGGATCCATTACAATGAATAAAATAGCATTCACCTTGTCCCTATTATGTTTTTCAAGCACAGGTGCTGAATATGGCACAACACCGGCCTCTAACTTTCTCTGTGGCTTGTTGAACAGATGCTTCATTCTTTGTGTTATAGGTGAGTCAGTACACGTTCGCCATGTGCAGCTACAGAGAGAAGAAGTCCGAGCCACAGGAACTTCTCCAGCTGGACGGTTACACTGTGGATTACAGTGACCCCCAGCCAGGTGAGACAAAGACAAGCTCACAGTTGAACAACTACATGTGCACACACGTGACAAACAAGTGAATCATCCTTCTCCCGCAGGCTTGGATGGTGGCCGGGCTTTCTTTAACGCGGTGAAGGAGGGCGACACTGTGATCTTTGCCAGTGACGATGAGCAGGACCGCATCCTGTGGGTCCAGGCCATGTATCGCGCCACTGGCCAGTCCCACAAGCCCGTCCCACCCACTCAGGTCCAGAAACTTAACTCTAAAGGGGGCGCCTCAGCCCAAATGGACGCGCCCATTTCTCAGTTCTGTAAGTAACCCCAAACACAACACGGTCACTTCACGCAGAAAGGCAGTTTCCATCCATAAAGCAGCAGAAAGCTCTAACCCATAAATGTCTCACGCCATGCGCTCCACACCGTAGTCACAACACTGTGCTGGTAGAACTAACACGCAAGCACGCACACACATGCCTTGATCGCTCACAGATCCCTCCAGCATCTGATGGACTGCCCACTCATTGTCACCACTCCCACAGTGTTTTTTTTAAGGTGCAATTCCATGCTATTCCATCAGACCGTTCACAAGGAGCAACCAACCCGGGAAAATACTTTACTCTCCTCAGCGAGATACGGCGCACTAACTTTGTGCACAAAAAAAAACTAAATAGGTCACCGCACATAAGATTTGAACATTCAAGCCTGCTGGGGTTGAATTGAGACTGACAGTGCCAGGGTGCGCTGCTCTTTTACTCACCATAGGCCTGTTTTAATCAACGTGCAGTGCTAAAGGGGGGGCAGCCGTGGTTCTGAGACTGTCTCTCAGAATGTTCCCTCACAAGCGAGTGATGTTTTTAAAGATTTAACCAATCTGTCACTGTACTTGCACCTCTAAGCAGCCCACAAGTCAGTTAGTAAAGTGAAGGTAAGACTGTCTGCAGCAGTGTGGCATCTGTCAACGTGTAACCGTCTCCCGTGCTTCTCCCCTCATTAAAGAAGGGAATCAAATATTTGAACACAGCAGCACTAACTCAGCGTGCAATGCTTCTCCTGTACGTACTGTTTTGCCTTTTCTATTAATTGGTTTCTTCGTACTTTAGACCAAAAGTTAAAATGAGCATATTTTTAGGCTTACAACACCACAGACATAAAAGTTAATGACATCCTGACATGACTACATAATTAATGTCACACTGTCTGACTGTCTGAGTGTTTAACGATCCACTATAATAGATCCTGCTATTCATAAGAAAAACGTGTTTTGTGTGCATCCAAATGATTTGTTTTCCAGCTCTTTCCATTTTTTCCTAAGATAGTGGAACATAATTGGCATTCACTACAAGCAAACTGAAATCTAAAGATACAATAATCATTAAAAATAGACAACAATAATTATGATCATAATAATAGCTGTAAACCCCTCCCCCCCAACTTTATGCCACTCTTTGTTAATCATATCATCTATGAACTACATGAATTTGGCCAGTGTTTTATAGAACCCTATGACATAAATTCTATGTTGTTTCTCCATTGGTTTCTTTGTCCAGTATGTGATCGTTCTTGTGGTTAGTTGACGCCTCTGATGCCAGCTGTTGCCATTCAAAGCCTCCTCACAGTGGCACAGACCTCCTCCTCCTCCTCCTCCCCCCTCCCTGAAACATTGTGACACACCACGCGTACATGTTTCATCCCCTGGTGGTCTTGAATGGCACAGGGCCCATAATATTATCATATACACAAGGCCTCCTGACTCTGCTGCAGTGGACTCATCGAAAACAACACGTCTATGAAGGTTCTGAGTGAAGCTGTGTCATATACGACATAGTTGAAATGTTATGTGTATAATAAAAAGCATTAAACAAGGTTTAAAGGGTACTCCATTGATCTGCATACATTAGGGGACGAGGTTCTGATCTTCAGTCTTTGCTTTGGGGCAATATCCCCCAAAAACACGAACATCTTTAACCCTTAGAACACAGAGCATTGCAGCTGCTTTTTTTCCATGACTACATTTAAACATACAGTATATACAGAGGCTATAAGAATGTGCAACATAGAGTGTATTATATCCTTTTTTTCAGTCAAAATATGTCATTTTCCCTAATTATATAAACACACCAAAATGTTTAAAATCGGATTTAATTAGTTAAATTTGGAAATACGTCACAGTTCAAAGTTCACTTGGCTCGTTTTTATGAACGAAAAGAAGAGAAAAAACAGTCTGTTTCGTGACTTCTGCACAATTATTGCTACTTTCTATCACGATATAAAATGAATCATAACATTGACTCAACAACACATAAGAAGACAAATCTGTGACCTATAAACACTCACACCCAGGATGTCCATATAAGGAGTTGTGTATTATTCCCACGGCTAATTACCATGGGTGCACATCTGTGCCGCGTGAGCACTAAGGGATATTAACTCTTATAAACTTATATCTTTTGTATGAATCCACACCACGACCAACCCCATTGTACATGTCAAATTGCAAATGTGTGTAAAAAGAACACAGATGTGTAAAAGTTAATGCACGGGTGAAGCAAAATGCAACTCAGTGCCATGTAAACTAAGACTAAATAAATACAGATAACAGATAACAAACATCGTATTTGTGCCAAGTGATTTTGCTTAACCTGCAAACTGTAGATAAGAGGTAAAAAAGCACTTTGTTTTTCATATTTGATTAAAATGTCAGCCTTTATTTTTATTAAAATCTGTGGAGTGCTCTTTAAAAACCGTGCTCAGTCAACATTTGCTATTTACTTTGACCTTTCAGGACCTTCATACACTCTTTATGACACTCGTATTCTCTTTAACACTTAACTGGCCGGTAACTGGGGTTTACTACATGTGTGTGTTACATGCTAAATGTCCCCTGACGGAAAGGACAGTATTTATTACCACGTAGCCCTCGATACAGAGTGAAGAAGCTGCAGTGGAGTGATGAGGATGGTAAAGATTCTCTGTTCCTCCCTCTGTCTGTCTCTCTGTCTCTGTCTCCCTCTCTCTTTTCTCTAATATGCCTCGGCATCTGTTGTCAAGTTCACATAATTCCTCACACGCCACCGCCCACAAACTCTCATGTTGGTATAGGTTGTTGTTGTTTTTGAGTTGTGTTTTCTTCTTCATGCTTTGCCTGTACCCTTCTTGAGTATTGCAGCTGCTAGGTCAGGGCCTTTGTGATTGCTCTCCTCCAGCCTTGTTGCTAGTCTTTATGTTATTCTGGTTTGTCCCTTCTTACCCTGCTGTCTTCTAGCTGGACTCAAGGGTAAGTGCTTCCCTTTAGCCGGCACAGCTCAGATAATCCCCGCTGATTATCTGACAAATGCAACGTTCTCTCTTCTTTCCCCTCTTATCCTTTTTCACGTCTCGCTTCATGTCTTAGAAGTTAGATGATGATTTTTTTGTTTTTGTTTTTGTTCTAACAGTCTCTCTACTTAATGATTTAAGTATCTAAGCATCCATTTGTGCTATCATAGGATGCATGTATTTTATTCTAAGGACTTATGATTTGATTTAGCAATGGGTAATGTTGAAATAGTAGTTATTACTGCATAATTGCCTTCTCTCTTTATTGACATTGGTGACGGGATCCCTCAGAGTAAAGTCATGTGACACTTACAGAAAAGCAAACACAATTTTCTTCATATAATTATTAACGCTGTAGATTTCTTTGGCTGAAATTGAAGTGGCGACTGTGGCGACTGGAGTGTGAATGTGACGATGAGCAGCCTGCGATGGTGCGTAAACGTGTGTCAGAATATGCGGCATTATTTAAATGCATGAGGTAAATTTGTTTTGACACCGACCTAAGTATTGATCACGCTTTACCTCAGAGGGCTCAATTGCTTTTAGTTCTTTTCCTTTGAGCAGTTTTGATGAGAGTTGGCAAATATGTACGCGGAGTATTCTGAATGCCAAAGACAAGGAGTAGCTAATGCCGCCCCTTCTTATAATAAAAATACTCCGGATCCACCCCTCCCCCCCAACCCCCCCACCCCCAGTAGATGGGCTTGTAGATTAGGGGCTAGACCCGGTGTGACACCTCCAGAAAGGAAAGATCTCATTTTGTTTTTTAATTTATTTATTTTGACTGCCCTTTGTTTGCCTGAATAGGAGAACACCTGTGTCATGTGTCCATACTTTTGTACAAATACAGAAGTTTCCATTCACCCCCCCGCCCTCCCCCCTCCATCTCCCAGAGAATGATAGTTTTGCCTCTGTCAGCTTCATGCTATTTACCCATGTACTTGCACCAAATTGTATTGCTACCCTATTAGATTTCTCCAGTAGTGGTATGCCTGTTAGTGTGCGCTGTAGAGATCATGAATACACTGCAACATATTCAAGTATTGTCAACTTGCAAATGCGTAGAGAAAAAAAAGAAAAGAAAAAAAGAGGAATGCCAAAAGAAAACAAACCCACCATAATTGAAAATGTGTCTGCAGATGTGCATGACATTTAAAAGTCCAATGAAAGTCATAATGTGCTCCAGCATGTGATACTTTACAAGTGTATGCAAAAGTACTCGCCTATTCACTTCCTGTATGCTATGATTATGTGACGATAAAGTACCACTGAGTGTATTCTGGACTTCAACGACCTGATCTCCTCCGTTAATCCAGCCAGAGGAGATTATCACCAGCAAACACTCCTTCACGACATCACTCCCTTTGTAACTTTGTAACCTCAGTGACGCTTTTTCTTTGTCTCATCTCAAAGGTTCCTTTACCCACAATCCCCTTCACCATATATGACTGTCTCACACTCTACTGCCATCTTTGCTCTTGTGTCTGGAGACTGTTAACTGTCCTTCTCTTTTTAGTGTCCCTGTCCTTCTTCATAGAACAATCTCTATTTTGTTTTTACTTGTTGTCTCACATGTTTTCCTTCTTTGATTGGAGTAAACAAAAACAACATAATGTCTCTTTTTAGCCAGTTTTTGTTTTAAATCTCTCCCCCCTCTTCCCTCTCACTAACCTAGAGGTTGGCAGATATCAGTTGGCCCTTAAACCCCCCCCCAACACAACTCATAATGACTCATGTCAGTGTCTCTCTCTGTCTCTGTCACTCACACAAAATGACATGACTGCATCTCTTATCTGTTCTGAATAATCCTTGTCCACATCATTTAGTTTCTGACGGATTCATTGTTCATAAAACAAGACCGATATTTACCGTTTATTGATAGAGTAATTACATTTTTTTTATGATATGCCTTATTATTGTGTTCTTCCTTAATTGAAGTGTTTTAAAATCTCAACTTTACAATCTTCAGTTGATAGTGTTTTTGTTTTTTGGCATTTTTATAGTCCCACAACATGAACTGAATTATTATTTTGCCATGTTTGCACTTTTTTCTTTTTTTTTTTTTTTTATCAGCACACGTCTTTAAAAAAAATTGCCAGAAACCTAAGAGACAGCGAATGGCAGAATCTATTGAAGACATTAAAGAATGCATTTAATTCTTTTTCACACGCAAAACAGCAGTGAATGGGACACAGTGAGAGTTACGCATGAACATACGCTAGAGGCACTCTTCTCCATGAGTTTACATTCAGATCCAAAAACAATGCATCAAATCTCTGTACGCTGTCTGCTACAATGCAAGTTGACAATGTAAGCTGTAAGTGTTTATATTTTGCCCTTAGAACAAAAAAAAGAAGTGTTGTAACGACGACCTGCTGCTTGCCTGTGCCTCACTGATGTCTTCTCCTCTGAATCATGTGC
The DNA here is from genome assembly GCF_958295425.1 of Solea solea. NCBI lineage: Eukaryota > Metazoa > Chordata > Actinopteri > Pleuronectiformes > Soleidae > Solea > Solea solea. Next base: position 3,334,424 of record NC_081139.1, read on the forward strand.
TTCTCCCTGTGCTGTTGGCTGGATAGACGCTGACAGAGCTCAGAAACATGGCATGGATGAGTTTATCTCCGCTAACCCCTGTAGCTTTGACCACGCCTCACTTTTTGAGATGGTGCAGCGGCTCACGTTGGACCACAGGCTCATTGACACCTTCTGTTGCCTGGTGAGTGTCTTCCTCTCTCTCTCTCTCTGTCTGTCCACAGTGACATGCCTTCTTCCAGTAATGCAGACTGTGTTTGTGTGGTGCAGGGCTGGTTCAGCCCAGGCCAGGTGTTTGTCCTGGACGAGTACTGTGCCAGGAACGGCGTTCGAGGTTGCCACAGGCATCTGTGTTACCTGCGTGATCTGCTGGAGAGAGCAGAGAGTGGGGCGATCATTGACCCCACTCTTCTTCACTACAGCTTCGCTTTTTGCGCCTCCCATGTCCATGGGAACAGGTGTGAATCAGTCCCTTTTTCTGTTTATAAGCTGCAGGATGAACAGGATGAAGAACTGAAATCTATACTATTAGCTAAACTGATACCACCTATATAGAGGAGGTGGACACAATACAGCTCAGTAACCAGTGGAGTCAGCCTCATTAGATGCATCCATTCTGTTGTCTTTCTTTCTTTCTTTTTGCCATATTTATATTTTTGTTGCTTCTGTGTCAGTGTTTATTTTTTGCACTTTTCTGTTGACGAGTTGTTAATCAGTTGTATGTTTCTACATATTTCCTTGTTTTCTACCTTTTTTTTTGTTTTCTTTTTTCTCTCTGTCCCTTGTTGCCATAGTCTCTTACTGTTCCATATTATTCATCCTCCTATGCGTGTGTTAAAGTCAGAGAGGGCAGCAATTACTGGGGGCCGCTGGGCTATGAGGCCCTCGCTTCCCCAAAGAGCGCCCAAAGCCCAGATCCTCGCGCTGCCTCTAAACGAGTACGCGTATTCAAGTTTAGAAAGAGAAAGGATTCCAAAATACCGCTCATGCAAGGGCAAAAGAGGTGAGACATTATCATTTATTTGTAAATGTAACAAAAACCATAACTCGAGAGACAAATCTCATAGAATTTGCAGTCAGTCCCCGGGGAGCTGGTGTTCTTTCCTATTTTTGTTTCCTTTAAGTTTGTGTAAGTCTGAGCTCAGTTAAAGTCTGTGGGTGTGATCCTTGTAGGCCAGACGGGCTGAGCACAGTGAAAGTGGATGAGAAGGAACGCTTTGAGGACATCAAAGAGCGGTTGCGCGTGATACTGGAGAACCAGATTGTAAATTTCAGGTGATTGTCAACTCACAACAAAGTACATCCAGCTCATTGAGCCTGTTGGTGTTTTTCCTCACTGCGTTTCCGCTCTGCGTGTTCCCTTGTAGATACTGTTTCCCCTTCGGTCGTCCAGAGGGTGCACTGAAGGCCACTTTGTCTTTGCTGGAGAGGGTTTGTGAACTTTAAATGGGAACCTTTCACAACGACACGAGGAAACGCCATGCGATGTGATAAATGACATCGTTGCTCCCTCATGTGACCTGCAGGTCCTGATGAAGGACATCGTGACTCCAGTTCCCCCGGACGAAGTGAAGGGAGTCATCCGCAAATGTTTGGAGCAGGCGGCTCAGCTCAACTACCAGCGGATTACAGAATATGCTAAAATTGAAGGTAACCAAAAACACACAGCATCACGTGATGCCTTGATGATACAATGATAAAAAAGAGGTTCTTCAAATGTTACTCCTAATGAAATGCTCAGATAGTAAGTTGTGTGTAACATAAAACAGTTTGATGACGGACAACAAATGTCCTTTCCCTTATTCTACCTCTGTTACTGATATTGTTCCTGTCTCTGTTTTATATTTACATGTGGTGAGTTCCCTCGGTACCGTGTATGGATATATATCTGTGTCTGTATCCCAGATGATTTGTGGCATCCCAAATTCTTTGTGACACGTTTTGTCTCGGTCCAATAACTCTCTCCTTTGTTTCAGGCCTGCTTTAGCTCTGTGCTGTTCTGTAGGTCAAGTTGGCTTTTGTGTAGAGGTGTGTGAGTAAAAATGCATTCAAATCCAAAGCCCTGAAATCTATTGATGTGCTGATTTTTTTTTTTTCTCACTGTGCCCTGACTATTCAAACTGTGTGGTATTCTGGCCTCTCTGACGTTTGATGACTGAGCTGTGAATTCGGATTAACTGGATGTCCTGACTCCTGGTCATCGCACACTCTCCCTCTCCCATTATCCGACTGTAGCTGTTAGCAGCTAACGCAGCCCCCCCCCCCCTTCCTTGACCTACCAGCAGCTCCTGTCACCTCTGTCTTCTGTTCTTGGTGAAGGCCACTATGTTGTGCTCCCTGTCTGCTCTGCTTCTTTCTCCCCGCTCACAGTCGTTGGCTTTGCCACGGTTATCACTGCAGCTGACTATTTGAACTGTGTGATAAGTGGCTTTTATAACACGAGGGATGCTGGGATTGAGCGCCCGCAAACCAGCATCAGACACATGCATGTGCTTTGAGACATGACAACGTGGCCTTCTGTTATTGGCATGGATCACATAACAAAGTATACAAGACATTTCGTAATGTCTTATTCTCTCCCCCCCCCCCCCCCCTCCCCCCGCTGTGTATTGCCCCACTAGTGTATCCATTAAATTCACTTACATGCACATGCAAGACAGATACTAAGGCTTCAAACCTTACTATCTTGCCGTGCCGTGTGAATTTACTCCCCACTCTCCTTGTGAGGAACCTGGCTTTCAACAAAGCAAACATTGTTTGACTTTACTACTACGCCTCCTGCTCGGCAGAATATCGTTCTCACGTGGACAGCCCTCTTCCCATCAGCCTCTGACCTCTGTCCTTCATAGCTCTGACCGCAGCCTCTTGCATGCACCAATCCTTTTTTGTAGGGAAAAAGAGGGAAATGTTTGAGCACCCTGTCTTCTGCTTGGCGTCTCAAGTGATGGATTTAACCATCCGTGAGTACCTTCATCAACCTCGCTCTCTCTTTCTCTCTCTTTCTCCCCGTCCTCTCACTCTCTCTGTCTTTTAAATGCGCTTTCGCCTCATCCTCCCCCAATCCCCCGCCCTCCCCCCGCTGCCGCTCCTCTTCCCTCAGAGATGTTGCTCGTGCCATGCTTGTTTTTTTTTTTATCTGTGCCTTTTGTCTGTGAGAGTGAGTGGGGAGTGTGCCACACTGAATCAGTCGGGCTCCTATTTTTAGAACCATCTGTTTGTGATGGACATGAATGAGCAGTCTGGTCTGTTAGCTTCTTTCTTTTGGTTGGATGCCCATTCCTTTGACTTGAATGCATTTTTACATTGCTTACATTGTTGACTCCTCCAGTCATTTTGGTCTGATCATGTCTCACAGGTAGGCTTTTTTTTGTTTGACACCCACAGATAGTTCAGGAGCATCTGTCCGCAGAGCTATTGTATGGGGAGGAGAGGGTCTTTTGTGTTTCTGCCTCGATTCAAACTCAACTCAAGTCACTCAGTGTGTCCTGTCTATGATGCTGTGTGTCCTACTTGTGTACAGCAGTCCTAAGCTTCTGTCTGTTTGTTAACCAAAAAAAAAACATCTTATCACTATTTTGATTTCCCAGTTTTCCACAGGGTGATGTTTCAGTGTTTCTGTTTTGATTACATGTTTGTGATGTTGTCTGTCTGTCGCCTCGAGACCTCGCTCCCCGGGGCTGAAAATGTCCCGGCAGATTCTCGGAAAAAAAGGGGTCACATTGGTGATGAATAACAGCTCCGAGCGTCCGCTCGTGTAACATGACAAAAGCCCTATAGAAGCGTGCTTACTCTAAACATCTCCTCTTCATCTTTTCTCTCTCCTTTGTCTCGCCGAAGTTGAGAAAGGTCAAAAGGATCAAAAGGATCCAGGTGAACTCATGTTTAGCTCGTGGTTTAGCCACAGTGCACACACACATTCATACATGCAGGTTGTTCCCCCTTCACCCCCAATATGCATGTATGCACACACACACACACACACACACACACACACAAAGCCACATCTTCCATACAATATATACATATATATATATATACAGTATATACTCATTCAGATGTTTAAATGCTTGCTTTATTTAAGTATCACTTTATATACAGTTAATGCCATTAAGATTGTATTACTTTACATCAAAGTTTATTTTCCATTTACAGAACATTCAGTACTTAATAAACAGAATAATCATGTGTATAATTGTGCATGAAAAGAATATATAGTAATATCTACTATAAATAATTAAATCATTAAATTAATGAGAAAAAAAACGTCAAGGCAAGGATTGTACTAGTGACAAGTATACTGTACATACAGGTCATATACAGCATTATCTTAAATGAAATTATTTTAGATGGTGAAAAAAGGGTCAGTTCCTTTGTATTAGAAAAAAAGCAAACAAATAAACAAAAACATTACAATTCTGTGGTATACAGTCATGTAAATAGTTATAGTTTTGATGCAACGGCTACTTCATCTACAATTTTATTGTCCCTACGGTGCAGGAGAAACATATAGAAGACACAGACGTTCACATAATAGAATAAATAAATAGATGACAACAGATCGTAAATCCTTAACGAGCAGATAAACTAAAGCTATTCACATGGCTCACTTTTCCACCGGGGGAAAAGAGACAGAGATTGTTTATCTTGTTTGTGGTTTTTTTCCCTTGTAATTGTGGTGAACTGGCCCTTTTATATTCCACATGTCGTCACATTGACACATTGGACGTTTGCATCTTTTGTTTGAACACATTCCTGGATGGATTTATTACCTTATTACCGTTCACAACGCTGCTGCTCTGCTGTTTATTAACCAGAACCAGGAAGAGAGAGCATAACGAGTCCAGTCTCCCTGTAACATTTAGAGCTGATTTTAAGCTCCTCCTCCTCCTCCCTGTATACAAAGCACTTCATAGGCTAGGACCAAGCGACATTGCCAATTCCCCTTGTTAGTTATGTACCGCAAAGAACACTGCGATCGTCCGCTGCTGGTTTATCGGAGGGTCTTTGGAACATATTTACCCTTAGATATCAGGGAAGCCAGCTCACTAGATATTTTTAAAAGAAGACTTAAAACTTGTCTTTTTTTACTCTAGCCTTCAACTAGCTCCTTTCTTTTTTATTTATTCCACCCTGTGTTGTGTTTTATTTGCATTTTTAACCTCTTGACTCTAACTTTCCTGTTTTATTCCACCCTGTGTTGTGTTTTGCTGTTTTATTTGTTTAATTTCTAAGTTAAAACTGGGCTTTTTGACCCTTTGACTCTAGACTTTTCCTTTTCATTCCACCCTGTGTTGTATTTTGCTGTTTTATTTGTTTAATTTCTAAGTTAAAACTGGGCTTTTTGACCCTTTGACTCAAGACTTTTCCTTTTCATTCCACCCTGTGTTGTGTTTTATTGTTGTTTGCTTTTTTTTTTTTAAATGTTATTTTCCTTTTCCTGTGGAGCTGCAATCCTTGTATGAAATAATAAAGTTTATTAGTATTATTATTACTACCTTAATGGCATCAGTGAGGCTGCGCTGAGCTCTGGCTTTGACACCAAACCCTGATATTTCCAATCCGCTCCCAGAGCCGACCCAATCAGAACATTACAACCAGAGAATATATAGTTACCCGTAACACTAATCCATGTGATCCATCCATTAGTGTCGATTAAATGTCCCCGAAGAAGATGACCTCACCTCTTTAGATATCTCAGATTTCCCCTCATGATATAAACTTTACACGGGAACTGAAGGCGTAACCTTAAGTGGCAGACGAGAGTTTCTTTAATCTCAGGCAGGATCCAAAGATAGAAACTAGAGTCGTTTTGGCCTGAGTATAAATATCCCAGCAATACGAATAACACTGAGTACAGTAAAAAGAAGATCCCCAGTTAATTAAGACTGCAATTGTTATATGTAAAGTTATGTATCTATGTGCTTTTAATTTCAAATCTGTGTAGCCATCCGGTTCCATGTGCAAATTATACACACGTCATTTCACACAGTCGTGCACAATTATTCCCATTTCATGACATGTAACTGTCTTATCAGATCAATCTGTCAGCGAAAGGTACAAGCGAGTGATTATAGAGTAAAACAGAAAGCTTAACTTTAGTGCAACAAAACCAATAGTCAATGGCAGATATAACACAATCACACTGTAAAAAATATTCATGTCGGTACATGAATCATCTGCTTTTAACAATTTTTTTTTTTTTTTTTTAGTAATAACCAGAAAATGAATCATCAAAATCAGGTCTTTTGCTAAAAATCAGACACAAATGTTTTGTGATTTTAGCTGAATCTGCTTAAACTCTCTTTTAAAACTGATAAAAAAAAAAGTTAATACAAAATTTGCTTTTAGAAAAAATATCTGTATTTGATGGAAAACTTGAAACCGACGTGATGGATTATTTTTTACAGTGTGAGTTCAGTGAGTGTTTCTTTTCTTTTTCTTTTGAAACCACTGCATGCTCCTAAAACAGATGGCTTATTGAGTAGCACTTCACTTTATGCATGTCTCTGATGCAGCATTACCCTTCCATCTCAATGCCACTGTTACCTACAGTCACATTTGTCCTGTTGCTTTATGTCATGCAGCCTTAAATGCATATAGAAATGACAGCACACTTGACTTATTAAGGGGGGGGGTTTATATGGTATGTTAACGTTACAGTGTAAGGGCTGTGTTTGCACGTTAATTAAATGGTCAAATTTATTCTATCTATATAGACAGGAGCATTCTTCTGAATAGTCATAAAAACAATCCCCCTGGAATCCTTCTCTGTGCTTGACTAACCACTCATCCCTCGCCCTCATCCTTTTGTCTCAGAGAACGTAGGCCGCTTAGTCACACCTGCCAAAAAGCTGGAGGAAACAATTCGCCTGGCGGAGTTAGTCATAGAGGTCCTCCAGCAGAACCAGGAACACCATGCGGAGGTGAGTGAGAACCCTCTCCTCGTCTCCTCCTCAAAACACTTTCCCCTCTATACTCACTCTTATCTCACTCCGCCCCACAACAGGGAGTCGGTCGTATTATGATCAGTCTACTATAAATAAAGCTGCTTTCATCTAAAAAAACAAAAACAAATCAACCTTTTGTTTAATTTAATTCAGGAGAGCTGCAATTGCTGCTCGACAGAGCGTGGCAACGTGGAATCAGAGCACCACATTTGAGACAGAGGTTGTAAATGAAAGAGAAAATGAAGTTCTTTCCTCTGATCACAATTTATAGTGCAGTGCGACGTTCGATCGGCCGCTGGGAAATGTCAATATGAAGGTAGTCGAGTGTAAACGCAACACAAAACAGTGAAACGGGTCAGTTTGTGTTACTTAAGCCTCAGTTTGCTTATGATGTTGTCTTCAATTTCCTCTTACAAGACCAACTGTGCAGAGGCAAGAGCGCTAATTTAATGTTTTACTCATGTTAAAGTGTTTGTGTAATGTAAAAGTCAACGGTAACAAAGTCAACAGTTACAATTCCTGCATTCATGATCCCAATCAATATACAGTCGGATAGAAAGCTTGTGGCAAACCAGGGCTGTCAAACCCATTTTAGATCATGGGCCGGAGCAGTAAAATAATAGTATAATAACCTACAAACAACCTACAACGAAGACTTACTGAAGCACCTTCTTACAAAACCTAATTATGAACAACCTAAACATTTTTGAGCAATATCCAAAAATGCATTTGACATTATGATTAGATTCTACTCACAATGTGAAATTTTCACAAATTCATCCTGCTGGCCGAATTGGACCCTCTGGTGGGCCGCTTCTGGCCTGCGGGCTGTACGTTTGACACCCCTGTGCTGGGATTTTTTTTTTTGTGTGTGTGAAATATTGGATGATTGCTTCTCTTAAACCGAAACCATCAGAGGAATGTAGACTTAAGAAGATTCAGTCACGTCTAAAACAAGGTTTTTTTTTTAAGATGACAAACTTTTAATTATTTTACATCATAAGATTATGTTTGTATGCAAACCGTAAACTGAAAAGTTACTCGTAGCTAAAGCAAAATATGTACCTCTGAACTAGAGTCAGTTAGAGTTGCAGGAATTTAATATACATATATAAAAAGTAAAAATAAAAGTATACATATAAAGAACAGGTAGCTGAAAATTGTAATTAGTTCATCTATTTGTAGTGCATAACTTTTAAATGTCTGTTCAAAACATTAAGCTCATCAACTCGACACAATTATCTATCTGTTTCTCAATAACGTGGTACGCAAAGGAATTGATTTGTTTGAATGTCGAGACAGACATTGGCAACAGCAACGTTATGTTATCGAGTTTGACTGACAGCACGAAGAAGTGTTCACAAAAAAGTGAATTCTATAAACGGCCCTGTTTGCTCCCTCAGTCAGGTCTGATAGTTTTGCTTAACAAAGGCCATTTTAAGATAAAGGACGCGGGAGGAAAAAAAAAACCCTACATTGTTTCTGTACAACAACAAAAATCACCAAAGGTTATGCACTGCAGCCTCATGATACTGTAATCACTTACTAATAAAACACCTTCCTTTGCTTCTTTAAACTGATGCTGCACATGTTTGGTGTGTAGATCTGAAGGTGATCCAGTGTGATCTCAGAACATGCAGATAAAGCAGATTTATTGTATCTCTCTGAATATGCTTGACAGGCGGCAGTCACAAGTTCTGGAGATCAATCGGTACAGTATTTTTATTTCATTTTCCTTTTCAGTCCCCCATCACGACCCCCCTCTGTTTGGCATGTGCGCCACTATGGCAACAGGCACCTTTATAGGCAGAGAATGAACCCCTGAGTAAGGCTGTAATGTAATGGGTGGGCTTATTTGACATAGAGGTGAAGAAATATTTGTTTTAAAAAGAATGAAAAGGCGCTGTAGCTTGCACAACATACTTGTGACCATAAAGCATGTTCATCGGGCCATATAGAGGTTTCCTTCTCCTCTCCAAGCATGCTGAACCAGTAAAATCCCCCCCAAAGTATGCTCCATTTGAACCTCTGAAGTTTGATCCACCATAAACATGTGTTTCTCCCTCCATCCAACGATTAATTTCACAGTCCGCACTTTTCCAAGCATTACTTCCCCCGGCTTCTCCTCCTCTTCCATCCCCTCTCTGCTGTCTAATTGTTAGTTCCTACGAAAAACCCTCTGAATAAAATGCCTAAAACAAGTACATTATTGTTTTGTACATCTTCCTGTGTTCTCACTGTCATATGATTGGTGACTGTCCAAGCAGGGAAAAGAGGTATGTGGTCAAGTTGAATGAGAAACGTTTCCATAATGCTACATGCATGTCCAGTAGGAAATGCCACGTCTCCTCCCCCCCCCCACACTTCCTAACCCCCGGGATTGGTCTCCTGACACAGTTGCATCGTCACAGCACTATAGTCCGTCCGTAGAGAGCTCCTTTAGGGCTCCTGAATGTAGCCACGATCAAAGGTTGGAGGCCAAACGCCTGGTGACCTTTGAGCGACTCTGACGGTCGTTCCTCATCTTAACCCCCCCCCCCCCCGTCCATTAGTGTCTCCCTCTCCTTGAATGTGACGGAGACACTTTTTGTTTGCTGCCTGTTTTGTCTAAAACTAGAGCTGTCAAGCTTCTTTTTTAATGCATTTTTTATTATTATTTAATTTGGGAGTGGGCAAGGTAAGTAGACAGGTAAGTCAGGTTTTTTATGTGGTGGTGAAACCAGATGAGGGAAAATAACTGACAAAAAAAATAACTGTTAAAAGGAAAAAGCATGCTGCATAATAATATTAGAAGATTTAAGTTTCATTTACCCAACTCTGCAACTTGTTAGATTGAATGTGAAGCAAACTAAGCCAAGCCAAGACTGCCAGCAAAGCAGCGCGACTGTATTTCTGCTGTCAAAGGGGCGAGAAAGTCCTGACGGTGCTGGAAAATGGCCACATGAACCTCGGAGACTCACTTAACTAATTGGAACAGATGCACTCCAACACAAGAGATGCTGCGTGCTGCAGTCTTTGGTGTGCCTATACAGTCCAAGATGTGCATGAGTCACAATCCCATCGAGTGCGGCAATGGGTTTGGAAATGATCTGAATTGTGGGCGCCCTCATCTCGTACTGTACAGAGACCAGCATGCAGGGAGCCCCCCATTTGCATGAGAAAGGCACTTTTTTTTCCACCCCCCTTAAACTGGTAGATATTGTCGTGGATTCAGCCAGGGCATGAACATGCGACCCCACTGTGTGTTGATTCTCCTCCTCTCCTGAATGAAGTGGATTTATAATTAATCCCTCCTTCAAGTCCTAATCACTCCAAGCTGTGGATTCAAGGTCAGAGTATGTGATGGGAAACATGCACACACATTAAACTGTAGAGCAGAAAGACATCAAGTCATAAAGTCCTTTCCTTTCCGTGATTGAAAGGAATTACATGAATAGTAGTTAATATTTCCTAAAATTGGTCAACAGATCATCTTACGTGTTATGGCGTGTTTCCACTAGCGCGACTCGACCCGCCTCGGCACAGCACGGCACGGTTATTTTGCTTTTCCATTAGCGATAGTACCCGGTACTTTTCTTTTTAGTTCCTGCTCAGGCGAGGTTCAGAGTGTCGTCACAGGAAGAGAATCAAAGCGAACAATGCCGAACTGTAGATCAGTTAAAAAGACTTCAAAATCCTGGAAACGTGGGTTCATCTCCAACATTTAGCAAAGGAAATGTCTAAAATCTCATCATTTACCACAGTGACTGTGTCAGACAGGAGTCTTTTTTAATTCACTCATTCTAATGATTCAGTTACATGGAAAACAACAGCTTCACTAGTCACTAGTCACTGTGTGTCGTATAAAACGAAGTCACGGCAGTTTCCTGCAGCCGTGCTGTGATGACCCCGCCCACATTGAGGAGGTTCTATATTGCAATGGAAAACCCGACCAAACTGTGTAGAGTGGAGCCGAGGTGAGGCGAGCCGAGGTGGTACTATGTCGTGGAAAAACACCATAAATGATGGAATAGTTTGACTTGTGGGAAATAGGCTTGTTATTTTTTGGATCTGGAGTATCAGTATCACTATGATAATATAATACTCAAGTAAGCAGAGGGTTAGCTCAACTTTGGTCAAATATAATGTTTATTACAGTAATGTTGGCATCAACACTCTCAGTAAGGAAGCAAACCCAGTATATGCCCATTCCCCACAATACTGAACCATTGGGATATTCCTTTAAACTCCAGCTGTGCACACTAGTTCCTCTTCCTACTTCCTCCTCGTGCCTCCTCGTCTCCTCACAGGAGGTCTTGTTCACCTGCGTCCTCTTCCCTCCCGCTGTGTCTCTAGGCGTTTGCGTGGTGGACGGACCTCATGGTGGAGCACGCAGAAAACTTCTTGGCCCTCTATGCCATCGACATGGACGCCGCTCTGGAGATCCAATCACCCGAGAGCTGGGACAGTTTTCCTCTCTTCCAGCTACTCAACGACTTCCTCCGGACAGACTGTGAGCTCCATCACTCGTCAAACTTTTATATTCTAGCAACTTCTGGCGTTTCTCATCTTCTTCTTCTTCTTCTTCTTCTTCTTCTTCTTCTTCTTTGTCCCCCCACAGACCACCTGTGCAATGGAAAGTTCCACAAACACCTGCAGGATCTGTATGCCCCTCTGGTGGTTAGATATGTGGATCTGATGGAGTCCTCCATCGCACAGTCAATTCACAAGGGCTTTGAGCGAGAGTCCTGGGAGCCTGTAAAGTAAGGAGCCTCTGCTTCCGTAGCCAGGCTGTAAGACGGGTGAAGATGCAAAAGTCTTTTATATTTAGATGAGGCTGAAAAACGAGTGACAGCAGATCTGTAACGATCTCACAGCTTCTCTTTTTCAAAGAAGAAGCAAAATTAGAATTTATGTATTCTCGAAATAGCCTTTTCACCAATTCATGTGTCTTACCAATCTCTCTTCAACACATTGGGGTCAGGGCAACATCTAATGTGTCTGTTGTGTTTGTTTTGGTGAACTAACCTTCACAACGTGTGCTTTGACGTGTCACTAGAAACTAAAGGTGTCAGTTTTTGTTTTGTCGTCATTTTGTTTGTCGTGGCTTCCACACTTTTGATTTTTTGCACAGATTCTCAATATGCAATTTTTTAACGTGAGAGACAATGTCATTAATTTGTTTTATCTTCCTTTGTTAATCTATTATTTTAGTATCATTTAATACTGTATATCTCTGTACATCTGTTTTACTCTAGGTGTTTTCTTAGAATGTGTGTGTCTTTGATGAAGTACTTGTTTCCATTCCTGTCTTTGACTAATTTAAGATTTTCCGTTACTTTTATGACATGGTTGTGTTTTACATGGCTTCTCTGCAGCTCCCACTCCACTGTTTTTTCTTTTTGTCTGTCTTTTTCTGCAGGAGTTTAACAAGTAATCTGCCCAATGTGAATCTACCAAATGTCAACCTCCAAATTCCCAAAGTACCAAATCTGCCAGTGCCAGTAGCAGGACTATCAGTTAACCTTCCACAAATGCCTAGCTTTTCTACCCCGTCATGGATGGCTGCTATATATGACTCTGAGTGTGTATTCAACGAGTTTACCCTTAGAATCCATTGAACTAACAGAGGCTGCCTTGGTATGAAGATGACACTCAGATGTAGACTGATTATGGACACGAGAAAATATTAAACAGCAACACATTTCCTTTGTGAATCGGTCCAGAAACTAAATATTAACGATCATAAAGTTCATGTTCATGCCAAGGTCACTCTGAGAGGTGTTAGAGTAGATGGGGTTGTGCTTTTCTTTTCTTTTCTTTTAAAAATGAGAGGCTGAGACGCTCTCATTTGTCCTAGCATGCATGCTCTTGAGCTGAGGTGTGGAGATACAGGTCAAAACAAAACAACTGTATATATTGCTCCAAGGCTATATATGGGATTTACTGTGCAGATCAGTATGCTCCAATTTGAAAAAAAAAAAAAAAACATTTGCAAGGCATGATCTGAAAAGATGTATCTCCTCTGAGCCGTCGTCCAAAAACATTTTTGCTGCTTAGTGATTTCGAGCAGAATGTCTGTAGGTTCATTTGTGACCTTGACCACCTGATCGCAGTCTGACTGGGGGAGTGGAGAGTGGAGAGTACGCTGAAGTGAAGATGATAATCTGGAGAGGCCTGGTCTCTTACACTCAGACTCATTCCTCTTCTTTTTATCACCCTCCCGCCCAGCTCCTTTGTCTTTTCCCAATCAGATGTAGTCAGGATGCACACAAAGGTCTGCATGGTCTGGTAATTCTTCCAGGGGCCCCACCAGCCCTGGGGACATGGACACCGAGAGAGGGCCTGTGAATCCATTTGGAAATCTGTATTTCGTTGGAATCCGTAAATGGGACAATTCCTTTGCACGCCCTCCCTCACTTCTCCATTCCCATCCTTGTCTTGACATAGTGTGATTAGCTGCTGCTGTCTCTGCAGTGACTTGACCTGCATGTGGCCACTTCACATCCTAGTCAATAATCATACTCTGCAGCATGGTTATTGGTTTGTTTAAGTACACCCTGTCTGCTCCCGTTCACCCATACACTGAGCGTCTCAACGGACCTGTCAGTATATGGTGGGAGGAAAACGGAACTGTGTTTAGGTGTAGAGGAACAGCATCCTCCTTTGCACCTGCCACAATATCCCCCTCACCCACACCCCCCTTCCTTCCTTCCTTCCTTCTGACCCCCGGCCTCTCTCTCCAGCAGTGTGATGTTCTGTCTTCTTACCTGTGTTTGTGTCTGCGTCAATGGCAGCAACGGCTCCGGGACATCGGAGGATCTCTTCTGGAAGCTGGATGCCCTCCAGACTTTCATCAGGGACCTGCACTGGCCCGAGGAGGAGTTTGCCAAACACCTCGAGAGTCGCATCCAGCTCATGTCGAGCAACATGATCGAGAACTGCGTCAAGCGGTGTGTGTGTGTGTTTGTTCAGAACAGAACGAATGACTGATAGAAACAGAAATATTCTTGGCTTTTTCTTTTGCCCACACATCACAGCACATTGAAATGTTTCCCTTGCATTGCAGCACCAGGATGGCGTTTGAATCCAAGCTGACAAAGAGCAGCAAGTCCACAGATTTCCGCATTTCTCCATCCTTATGCACTATGTTCAACGTGATGGTAGATGCCAAGGACCAATCAGCCAAATTGTGCGCTATGGAGATGGGCCAAGAGGTAAAACCTTCATCCGGAACAGTGAGGGCGCGTTAACGTTGTCAGTTTATTCATTTCATATCCACCGACGTTAAAGCCCGTGTTTAAAACGATGCCTTGTTGCTGTTGCAGAAACAGTTCCACTCCCAAATAGACGAGCTGATAGAGGAGAGCGTGAAGGACATGATCCAGCTCCTGGTCGCAAAGGTAAACCTGTAGAGCAGACACGACAACAGAATAATAACTTATTACAAGTCATGATTTCATCAACGTGTGGATGATTGGTTTTTCTTCCCCTCAGTTTGTTGCCATTCTGGAAGGTGTGTTGGCGAAGATTTCCAGATATGATGAAGGCACTCTCTTCTCCTCGTTCCTCTCCTTCACGGTGAGATGAAGCTTATTTTTCCCTTCAAGAATCATTAGGAAAATACATGGGCTGCTAATGTGCCAGTAAAATACTTAAGATACTAAATGAGTCCATAGATTCACATTGATTTATTGCCAAACGGTCAGTAGCAAAAGTTTTGTCCATGTGTCAAATAACAGAATTTATTCTTTTTGTTGTGATTTCAGGTGAAAGCTGCGTCAAAATATGTGGATGTACCTGTAAGTCTAATAACACCCAACTCCCCTGTTTGCTCCTGAGTTTGTGTGTTTATTTAAGGGGAAATGAAGATAAAATAACTATATTTGTAAGCGTACACTCCCTTTATTGTATAATTGTGGTTTTCCATTACCCCAAGACACGAAGGGTGGGGTGAGGGACATAAATGTTGCAAACTTTGAACCTTTAGTAGCTTAAAAGTGAACAATGTACACAGCGATGTGAATAAATGTGTCTGTGTTTCCTTTCCTTGTGGTGCAGAAACCTGGCATGGACGTGGCTGACGGCTATGTGACCTTTGTCCGCCACTCTCAGGATATGCTTCGTGATAAGGTCAATGAGGAGGTGTATATAGAAAGGTTATTTGATGTAAGTAAGATGCCATCTCCTCCTTACAAGAAGGGAGGGGCCTTCCAAAATGTGGCAAAACAACAGGGCAGAGAGGGATAAGTCCCATTTTGAGACCAGGAAATGTATTTCAGCCTGGCAGAAGAGGCTATTTTCTGATCCTCTCCCCCTCCTTCCCTCTCTCTTCCTGTCTCTCTTCTCTCTAAACTTTAGCTGCTGCCCTCCACATAATGGTGTGCATTGCCACAGTGCTTTTGGGCCTTTGTGTATTAAAAAAAAGGAAACTTTTATTTACAAAGAGTCCATAAAAGCACCCTCAAAAAGCAGGATTATCGAAAGCAGTGCTCTCTGGAAATCACAGAACTATCCGCAGTGATGGTGTGTCAGTCGGCACACAGGCTTACGTTGCGGTAGCTCGCCCCTGTGCCGTATGCTGATCGGACACTTTCCACAGAACACATGTCAGTCACCCTCAAGCATTGACACTCAGCCCTCTGTGGTCCAGTCCATGCGGGGAGAACCCATGCAGTTTTTCTACCAGAAGTGAAAACGCTGGGTGTAAGATGCACCGCCGCTGGATGGGCCCGAGGGACATAATGACGTGTCAAACTCGGGGCCTGACATGTCACATACCCTTGGTCTGTCAGAGCAGTGGTTCCCAACCTGCAGATAAACACACCACCACCAGGGGGTGAAATGATTTACAGGAAATGGAAGAAGAATTTCTACCTGTTTGAGGAGGAGGAGCACTTTCATTTTACTTTTACTTTTGATTATTACAGACATCAGAAAAAATGTCACTTTAATATGTAATGATTTATTACATCATCAGTACAAAACCCCAAAGAAGGGGCGGGGTCTCGAGGAAAAAAGTGTTAAAACACAACTGTTTGATAGTAAAGTTGCTTCTTTTGATATGGAATTCCATAGACTTCACAATATAAACACGTTTATGACCTATTCACATCAAAAACGGGAATCGAAAGTCAAAAATGACGTATTAAATTAAATTAAATGTAATAATGTGACAGTTACAACCGAATGTCTTATTATTTACTATTATACAGTATATAAATATTACTACCTCACTGGCAGCTGTGCCTCAGCTACACTCACTGTGTTTGTAAGGAAGAGGTGGGCCCCTCAATCAAGTAATCGATTGAGGGGCCACATTTGACACCTCTGGTTTAATAGTATATTCTTGAAATCGCCTTTAATTTATAGTTCACAATAGTTGCAGATTTGAGAGTTTTTTGTTGTATCTGTGCACATAAATATGCCTGCAATTAATCGCGACAACCAAATCTGTGTACTCTTAGGGCTGAAATAAAAAAAAACATCCCCATCATACTGCACATAATCAGACTTCTGTATTTGTCTTTTTCAAAGAACAGAAAAAAACAGACGGTGCAATCCCAAAAAAAGGAAAAAATAAGTGTTAGTTATGGCAGTTAAGGTTAAAATTTAACTTAACATTGTAAATTTAGCGTTCACATAACAACCACGTTCTAGTATCACATAAACATAGCTGCTGCAGAAACCAGTGAATAAATAGGAAGCGGCTTAATAATCCCGTTGAGCTTAAAAAAGGTTGGGAACCAGTGTGTCAGAGGGTGAAGAGAGCACTGTCTTACCAAAACATAATCCTCACGGGATACATTAACAATAATGTGTCTCCCCATATGTGATTTTTAACAACACATAATGCCGTGATGTGTGTGCTTCATGTCATTCAGAAAGAGTACATACATACCAGGTGTTGTGTGTGTTTTTCCGACGGGGTGTCAGTAGTGTGACGCTGTGACAGACACACGGACACAGACACAGACACAGACTTTGATGTTGGCTGTAGAAGCAGGAGCCGTCGGCCCAGATAGATACTTTGTTTTTTCTGACGCTCATGTGAAGTGGGTCTGCTTTTGTCTTTGAGGTCCACACCGGCTCCAGTGTGTGTGTGTGTGTGTGTGTGTGTCAGTATCTTCCTTACCTGTGTTCTCTGAGTGAAATCCTCCTCAGCACTATCACGTTGAATTAAAAATCCCCGCCAGCTGTGAATGCTTCAGTTTGAGCGTTTGAATTGATTTTTTTTTTAAAGTGAAATAATGTCAGTGTTTCTCTCCTCCATCCGCATGCATCTCCAGTCATCCTCCCATGTGCATGCACGTGACAAACTGTTTCTCAATGTTGCACAGGCTGAACTTAATCTCTCTTTCTTTCACTATAGTTTATTTCAATCCTTTTTATCTCCTCCTTTTTCTGATTAACACCATCCCTGCTGCCTCCTCTCTTCAAAAAAAAAAGAAAAAAAAAAAAGTGGCACTTATCTCCAACGTTGCGTTGCGTTGTTTTATCACATTATGTTGGTTGGCATGATTTTAGAGTCAAATAATCTTCCTGTGTACATCTTCTAGCATGACCCTCCTCCTCCTCCTCCTCCTCCTCAGACTTCTTGCCTCATTTGCACATAGAGCAGTCTTCCTCAGCACATCCTCTGCCACCCACCCACTCTGCGAGGTCTGCATGCACTGCACGCTTAACTCGACTGTGAAGTGGACAGGCATCTGCATATCCAGGCCTCAAGTTCAAAAAAAATAAAAACCTAAATCTACAACAACAACAACAACAAAAATCCTCTCACACTTCTAATCCAGGCCTTAATCCAGAACCTTCTTTGCATTCCTGCCTACTCACATGTTTAAAAGTGGAATTCTTTTTCTTGGTATTGGAGGTATGACAACTGTTTCTATCAGACTCGGATGCTCTTCTCTTGTATCGTCAAAGTCACAGATTGTGGTTGGGACGAGACAACGGTACAAGAAAATAGCACCGCTGCTGCTCCTCGCCTGCCAACCATGTACTCATTTTCATTTTATATTTTTTTGTTTTTTTCCTGATGAACTTGTGTCAAAACTATCAATTTTCCAACTAGAATGTCGACTTGAAACTAATTATAAGTAAAAGGCAAAGTAATTGCCTTCAGTAATTGACGCCGGTAATTAACGCCATTTGTAAAAAAGCGGCAGCTTTTTTTTTTTTTTTTTTTACAAATTATTAACTCGGAGAACATTCTTATAGTATTGCACTGGGTAATTACAGTTCACAACAGGTCAATAGCTCATTACTTTTTCTTTGAAAATGTTGCTGTAGTTTTAACAGCTTTCTCTAAAAATGACCTTTTTTCAACTCAAATTAATGCGACGTGTGTGAATGTCAAACGAACGTGTGCGTGTGTGTGTGTGTTTGTCTCTAATTAGAAACTCCCCTTTCACTTCATTTTCTTTACTCAGTTCTGTTCTAATTAGCTCTCAATTTATCTTTACGTCACATTAATTAGTCGTCAATAAGTCATTAGGTTTCATGTTTGATTCATGAATATCTCAGTGAGCAGTTGATACCTAATTATGTGTCGCTAACACATTTGAAGCCTCTAAAAACTCCCCCCCAATGCAGTTCTACTTTAAAAGCACAGCTCAGATATCACACGTACTCTGTACAGTAACCTGTATTTTGCTTTAAAGGAATACTTCACCGATTAGCATTTAGCTTTGTATTACTAGAATAGGGCTAGTATTTTTGGAAAAATTGTGCCTCCCAACCTCAGTTTCCCCTGAGTCGAGAAATATCTTAATTCTTTTTTTTTTATGTTACATGCCCACCAGTGACACCTGGTCCAAGCCTTAGTCTGAGGCTTGAAACTGCGATGCTAATTCCGCGGACGGGACGCCGGATACCTACAACAACTCCAAAACCCATTCTGCGGTGCTTAGTTAGCTTAACTTAGCTTAGTCGGCTGGTAGTTAAGTTTGGAAAATGAAAACTTCTCACTTTTATGTTTTTTGTGACCTGGGACCTCAATCCTAGAATGTAAACAGTGTCCGCCATCTTTGCTAACAGTTACGCTCACCGGACCAAGTGTCACCGGTGGCCACGTAACAAAGAAAATAATAAAGATATGAGGTTGGGAAGCACAATGTTTCAAAAATACTAGCCCTATTCTAGTAATACAACGCTAAAGGCAAATGGGTGAAGTATTCCTTTAATTCTTACATTCCCGCCTCAGCCTGTTAACTTGCATTGACGCCTGACTCCCGACTCGTGAAATGCAAGAACGTCAGCCTTGTGGAAGTGGGTTTAAGACTCGTCATTAATCCTCACTAACTGCACACGCGGGTGGAATGAAATGTAAAACCCTTCACGGAGGTTTTATTGAAGTCGTGCTGAAACATACACGCGGGGGTGCTTGAACGCCGATGTTATTGTCAATCTCCGCTCGCGTGTTCAGCCGCAGTTCGTCGTGCGTGTCTTTAACGGTTGCCCCGATGTCTTGAGTGTGTGAGAGTGTTGTGTATCTTGCTGGAGAGTGTTGTGTTTATGTGTTTCAGCAATGGTACACTGCCACCATGAACCTGCTGGGGACCTGGCTCACTGAACGGATGGATCAGCAGCTCCACGTCTACCAGCTCAAGATCCTGATCAGGATCACAAAGGTAGGCCAGCAGAACCCCGGTGGTTTGGTAAAACCAGAGGTGGGAAGTCAGGAATTACATTTACTCGCATTTCTGTGATTGAGTAGGTTTTTAAAATGTGTAATTTTAATTTTTTAAGTATGTTTTTTTGGAAGCAATGTACTTCACTAAGTTTTAAATCACATCCATTACTAAGTAATAAATTTGAAAAAAAAAACACGCACCAGAAACTTTGGCAGTGAATGAGTAGGACAAAGGAATGATGATGAGGACAAGTGACTGATGAGGACAGGTGAACTGGCACGAATGAAGGTCCCTGAGTGAGTGAGAAGGTTAAAGCATTTGTGACCTTTGACCCGTTTTGAATGTGTTTACAAATTTTATTTTGTCAGCACTTTAATTTATAAAGGTTTGCCTTTAATTAAAAAAATAAATTCATGTGAGATTTTTCTCCCCTTGTCCTTTTTGCATGAGACAAGAAATAATCCCAACCTTGTTAAAAAAAAAAAAAGTAACTTTTACAAGTACAACAAGCTACTTTTTTTATTTTAACTTTATATTTTTAGACCAGTACTTTGACTTGCACTCAAGTCAAGTCGTGGTACTTTTACTGGAGTAAAGTATTTCAATACTCTTTCCACCTGCGTCCTCACCGTCCTGACGCGTCTCCGTGTCTCCCTGTAGAAAAAGTACAGGGACTTTCGCCTGCAGGGCGTCCTCGACTCCACCCTGAACAGCAAGATGTACGAGACGGTGCGCACCAGGCTGACCGTGGAGGAAGCCAGCGCGTCAGTGAGGGAGGGAGGAATGCAGGGCATCTCAATGAAGGACAGCGACGAGGAGGACGAAGAGGACGACTAGAGCCTGTGCACTGACACTACTGCCCCCCTTTTTCCCCTTCCCCCCAAAACTCCTCACCCTGAACCCCCCTTTAACACGTTTGACTTTAGCCTGGTTACCGATGCATGTACCAACTCAGATAGCCACTCTAGGACCTCTTTGTCAGCTCGAAAAATGCCTATGAAGGAACTATTAACTATAAAAAAAAAAATTAAATAGTAACTTATACGGAAAAATCAAAATAAAAAAAAATGTTTAAAAAAATAAAATAAAAATAACCACGATTGGCAGTTTAGCTGTGTCATGATAAAGATAGCACCTATCTTTGTTTCATTCATTTCTGAAACCATTCCTATGTGTTACTAAGCAATATGGAGAACCATTTGTTTGAAAATGTTGAGTGAGATTAATAGGTGTGTCCCTGTCCAATGCAAACCTATATGGCGCTTCTTTGTCGTATTCTACATTCATTAATGGTTACACTGTCGTGATGAAGAGTGTGTGTGTGTGTGTGTGTGTGTGTGTGTGTGGACCCTTTCCTTTGTCTTGTCTGTTTTTAAGTGAATGCCAACTGCTTCAAACTGAAAATAAAAACCTCTGTATTTGTTTACGGCTGTTCCAGACAAACTGTCGTCTAACTCACTGTTATCAACATCAACAGTCGGTCGAGACCTGCATTTTTACCATGTGTCAATGCTATGTGATTTCATCTCAGTTACTAATTAGACGCAGGTTCAACAGGAGCCATGAACTTCAACAAGTGGGTATTCTAGAGATGCAATATTCTCATAGCTCCATTTTGATAACTTGGGAGATTCTATTTTTATTTCAACATTCAAAGGCCTTGAAACAGGTTCTATTTTAATTGAGTTGCACTTTTACAGAGAAAAGAGCAAAAAAGTAATTTTTTTTATTGAGAAAAAAAAAAAGAAAAAAGAAAAAAGGTTGGTCTGTCTTTGTTCTGTAATTGTGTAGAATGAGATGTCAGGCATTTGTTTGGGTGTCAATGTTGTTTTGTATATATTATATAAATATATATAAATATAAAATGCTGTACATTGCATTCTGAGCCATTGCTGCATGCCCGTGGGTTCCCACCCTCCCCAAATGCTTTTTGTTTTTCCGTGTGAATTAGCTGGTGGATTCATTCTTGCTTTTGCCTTATGAACGCCAACAGTTGTAATATGCAAGAGCTGTGGCCTCGAAATAAAAAATACTGTACATGTGCATCCTCTGTCATGTGTCATCCTCACTTACTTCCTCCGAGTCTCATCAGAGTAAATGGCAAACACAGCCTCGTTGCATGGGAACCTTCACATTTTCAATATCTTTGCGTGATCAAAAGTGATATTTATCGCCACGCACATGAACGCGAATGATACTTTTAATACAGCCAGTTATTCAAATGCATTAAGTTGTAGCTCAAAGTTCAAATTGGTGCCAGCTCGAGAAGCAACATTATGACTTCTACTTCTGTCATGTAATTGTCCAATATGAGTTCTGAATGCACTGCAAAAAATGCCTCTAAAAAACAAGAAAACATAACAATTATTAGGGGAAAATCACTTATATAAAAATGGAATTATCTTAAGTATCTTCAGCCTTGATAATAAATTAGATAAATACACTGAATTCAAGTCAATTACACTAGTACCTATTTTCATTTTTTTGCAGTGTATGAATGAATTTGAACTGTACCACAGGTAATTTGCTAATTCTATACATTGTAGTTGAGTATACTCACATAATAGGATATTGGTACTGAGACTCAAGTGAATACTCATGCTATGTTGTATGGCGACGTACTGACAGCAGAGGGCGACCTTTGGGAAAAATCCACCAATCAGTGGTTATACTGTGTGAAAATCCATTTTCCACCACTTTAACCTCCACATGAGGGTCCCGGGGGGGGGGGGGGGGGGGGGGGAAGCTGTGCCAATCTCAGCTGACGTGGGGGTCAAACCCTGGACAGATCGCCAGTCCATCACAGGGACACATAGAGAGACAAACAACCATTCACTCTCACACTCCTTTGGTCAATTTAGAGTGTCCAATTTACATAATCGCCACGTATTTGGACTGCGGGATGAACCCGGAGAACCCGGAGAAAACCCACGCACACACGTGGAGAACATGCAAACTCCATGCAGAAAGGCCCCAGACTTTTATATGATGTACAATAACACATTTGACCTATTAAACAACACTTTAATATAACAATATCATAGGGACGTATACGGCTATGATACTATTATATGAATGCAATGTGATGGACAAAATGAGTTCATCATTTATTTAAGTTATAAGTCAGATTTCATCACCGCCCCGGCTAAAATCCACTGAGGATATACAGTAAAAAGCAGCTGGGACACCTCACAGGGGCAGGCTTTCCACGATTGTGAACATTTGACATTTGAATAAAGTACAATCTGTCACAGGGCCACTAATCAAATCAACTATTTGTATGAAAATACATGTCTGTCTATTACCACATAAGTTACAAGTCAGTCTTTTGTTTTTTCGAAGCAACAAAGCACTCACTTTTTTTTCAAACGAGTGAAGCAATACCAAACAGAGGGCGCTGGCGTTTGTACAAAAGAGAACAGAGTCAGATGTTGCTAAGGAAACTTGAGCTATACGTGATAAACAATCTGGTCTTTTCTCCAAATGTTGGAGAGTTCTCACTGGACTTAGTAAACTCCCCTGTAACAGAGAAGTGGGTGTTATTATAAATCAGGGTTTAAAAACGGGCTCATAATCAACAGCCACAAAATAGTGTGACGACAGAATATCAGCGCGGATAAAACACAATTCTAAATCATTGGAACTTAAAATATTGTGGAGAGAGGAAAGCATCGTGTGCGCTGATCTACTGTAAGGCGAAGTTCCTGAGGACAGAACAGAAACAAGCTTCACTCGGGGGCTGAATTTTGTGCACATTTTGACACAAAAGAAATCTGTACTGCAAGACTCAACAATCTTTTTCTAATAATTAAATAGATCTCAGGACAAAAAAACCATTTCCATGTTGCAAAGTGGAACCACATCTTTGGTTACAAATAAAGCATCAAGCCACCAAAATAAAAACAACACTACCTATTAAAAAAAGTAGTCCCAACCACTTCAGTATGTTTTAGTCTCGAGTTGCAGTGGATGTAATTAGGATTTTTTTTTGAGGGGGCGGGCACTGATCTTAAGAAAATAACTATGTAAAATTGTAGGTTATTTTGTTCATTTTCTGGCTAAAATAAGATATAATATCCCTACACATAGTTAAAAAAGAACATCCTAAATCCCTATTTTTTTTTAGGACATTCTATTCTAAAATCCTATTTATTTTCCACTAGAAATTAGTACCTGCTCAACGTGGGCGGAGTCATCACTGCACGGCTGCATGAAACTGCTGAGACTTTATTTTACACACACACACACACACACAAACGAGTGCCTAATGACTTGTAAAGTCAAACTGAATCATTAGAATCAGTTAATTACAACTATTTGTTCAGTCCTTGCTCCATGACCGGAGCACAGACTCCAGCAGTGCTGTCGCTGCATACGCCAGACTCCTCTGTTAAATATTGAGATTTTTAGACATTTCCCATGTAATTGTTGGAGATCAACCCACGTTTTTTAGGATTGTGAAGTCTTTTTAACCGATCTACAGTTCGGCTTGATTCTTGTGTCAAACTCTTGATGTGTTCGTTCCGGTGGAAACACGCCATTAATCACCATTTTACCAGGTCACACATTGACCATGTTATCCAAACTCTTACGTATTTATCATCACGTCCATGACGCCTGGTGGCATTGTTTCTCTTTAGCAGGATCAACAAAACCTGAGAAGGTAAAGGAAGGGGAAATTCTCTGGTAAAGCTCTGATTTTAAAGTGTAAGGATTGTTGTAATCTCCTTCACACGGACACAAAGCCCAGAACTACACTTAACTTTCCTGAGGCGACAAAATCAAGCCATGACTTCAGTCTAATGCAGAATCACAAGCAGGCCTTCAATCAGTGTAGAAACTTGTGAAACTACTTCTTATTTAAATAATAAGAGGTTAATTTTGACGCTTTGTTTTCACTTTGATTTAGATTTTTAGATTTTCTTTGCCGTTGCATCAGCGTTAAAAAGGCGTCCTCATCACAACCACTGCAAACATGAAACATTGCCGTGTGGGGGGCGGGGGAGTGAATTCTTTTGGCACGCATTGCATCGTGTCCAACACAGATACCTACATGAGCTTACATGTGCTATAACCACTGAGCTTTTTGACAGTTTCAGGTAATGAAAGCCTGAGAATGCAGGAAAATATTATATAGACGGAGCCGTGTGTAACGACCTACACACAATATCCAAAAATGATGAATCTACACAATGACCAGTGGACAAATTAGCAAAAAGTATTAAAAGAAAAAAACAAACAAACATTGGCTGGCTATTGAGGATATTATATATATATATATATACATATATATATATATATATATATATATATATATATATATTACAAAACAATATAACAATATAAATCCCTCTAAAAAAGCAATAAATGTTCACAATACATGATGTAACAAAACAAAATAAGCCATAAGTACATTACACAAGACAGCAGTGAGATATTTGGACAATATGTGAATATTAGGCGGGTAAAGAGTTCTCTTCACGTGGGACGCGGGGGTGGGGGTGGGGGCGGAGCCCCAAAGCGGTTAGTCTGATTGACGGTGACGAAGTGACAATGCATGCTGGGCTACGTCGTGATGCAGTGGTTCGTCGTGAGACCTTATTGGAAGTGGATCGCCTCAACTCGTCCCAGTCTTTATGCTTCGGGGTTTTTTTGTCTCGTTATGGTCCAAGGATCCCAAGTTTCTTGTCATGTAGCCAGAATTGAACTCGCTGGATTTTAGGCAGTAACACTGATAGTATAGTGCAAAACCGGACAGAGCTGCTGCTTTTTTTTTTCTTTGCTTTTTTTTTTTTCTCCTCACGCCAACTTAAAACAGGTGCAAACACTCAGCAGGATAACATTTAAGACGAGAAATAAAGGACAAAAACATAAATATCAAAAAACCTTTTATCAGTATAAAAAAAGTAATAAGGTTATTTCATTTAATCAAGAGTCCGGCAAAAAAAGGCCTCAGAAAAGTTCTCCGATCTTTTTTTTTTTTTACAAATTAAGTGCCCGTGGGAATTGTCCTCAGACGAGCGACTCCATGCTCTCTGCAGGGTCCGACTCGTCCGCTGTCACCATCACTCCGTTAGTGTCCATGTGCATGGGGCTCAGGCCACACTCTCTGTTACTCACCAGGCTGAGCATGGCTTTGTAAAGGTACTGGTACTGCTCCTGTGCACAAACAACCACAGGTCAACGACAAATCACCCAATAATGAACACTGCTAAATATAGTGACACAAATCTACTTCCATATTTTACCAAACAACACTTTTTAAGAAGCAAAACGACAAATAAAATATACACTTTTGGTTTGCAAACATCGGAATTGGATTTGCTTCCTCACTTGTTCTTTGTGCTGTGGTTTTTTGTTTGTGATTCTGACAATGGGCGGGGCTTAGGAAGCTGCCTGCTGATTAGCTACTGAGTTTTTGGAGCGAGTTGCTGTCCGTATAATTGTAAGTATCTAAGGTTTGTCAGATTACAAGCGTTAGATAATTACAATTATTAGCTGTCGCTCCAAAAGTCAATAGCCAATCAGCAGGCAGCTTCCTAAGCCCCGCCCACGGTCAGAAACGCAAACAAAAGACCACAAAAGACCATCAATATTTTATTTGCAATTTGTGTATTTAGATGTTGTGGTTCATTCTTAGATAATTGTTTGCTCAGTCCAGTAAAAAACTAATAACAACATAAAATACATTCCTGAACAATCAGATTATTGGATATTTACAAGGAATCGAATGTAATGTAACCTGTATTTGTTTTGGTTTAAGAGGAGCATACAGTACTTACTATATGTGGAAAAAGAAACCTAATGCAGACTTAATGTCTAACAGAAATAACAGGCTTCAGCGAACAGAGCTAAACAAAGGCTGGATGATGGATTTAAATTTCTCATTTCTCAAGAAAAAACAACTCTAAATAAATCCTTAAATTGAGGCCATTAGGTGTCATTAGTCATTTAACCATTTATTATTATTTTTGCTGCTTTTTAATGGCCTTGAATGCATTAATCCCACTATAAACATTGCTGGATGACATTAAAATGAGTCTGTTGGCCACTTGATGGCAGCAGAACAAACACTAAACAACTGCCTGACAATTTTTTTTTCACTGTAGTTTAAAATAAACAAAAGAGGTGGCGATTAACACACAGATGCAGCAAAGCTCCATTACACACACGTCACCTGATCCACTGTAACATCCCATCAGTGCAACATGTCGCCGACTTCTCACATGTTCAGACTTCACAACACAAAAAGGTGAAACTCACTATATCAGTGAAGACTCCCGGCCTCATGAGGTTGATCATCTTTGCCACCTGATAGATGTCGACGACGCCCTCGTTCTCCAGCTGCTGGGAGAGCGTGGTGAGGGCGCAGAACATTCCTGACGACACTGCTCCGTACCTTTGTGACAAGATTCAACAATAAGCTCTCTCTGTGTGTGTGTGTGTGTCAAATCCACATTCATTTTTTATTGTGTTGTCAACAACATGACATGTAAAACAAGTGTTACATGCAGAATACAGAATACACACATAATATACTGAGCAGACGAGGCGTGATGGAAACTGCCTCCGCACAGAGACCAGTTGTTAAAGCAATCACTGTTCTATTGGAACATGAAGCACTTTTAAGTATTATGTTAGCGTCTGGTACAAAAGGACACACAGAGCTGTCTGTGTTTAGTCTGTGGCTACTTCAGGTCACGTCTGAGTGTCTAGACTTAAAGTGAAGAAGAAGAGGAGCATTTAACCGATGCTTTCATTAGTCTGCGAGAGAAAAAAAAAACATCAACTGGGAACTTTGTTATGATTGCCTGGTTCCCGACACTTAAACGTGGTGTGTTTGTTTATCCTGGTGACTGCCTGCAGATTCTCTCGAAACCAGAGCCACGGAAAAACTCTCAGCGTTTTAAGTGCCCCCATTTAGTATCCGACGGGTTCAAACTATTTACAAAGGTAAAGGTAAATAACATACTCATCGTGCACGATGGTGGGGCCGTCTCGAGTCATCGCCTCCTCCTTGATGACGCCGATGAGCTCAAAGGTGCTGCTGAGCGGAGCATCAGGGTTCGGCCATTTCGGGCACTGAAAATGTCTCACTTCCAGAACATAGTCATCCTGTCACACACACACACACACAAGGCAGAGATGTAAACACACACACACACACACACTGTACATACCATGACATACATGAAAGAACAGGACACGGGAGCAGATACCTGAGTGGCTTCTAAGATGAAGTCATGAATGATGATCTGCTCCTCGTTTGAGAGGCACAGTCTGTCCTTGCTGATGAGTGTGACAGTGAAGGCGATGCAGTTCATGGCCTCTTCACGACTTGGCCAGTAAACAAATTCATCCTCAGCCTGCGGAGAAGCAGCAGCAGCAGCAGCGACATCAGTCTTTTTTTTCTTTTTAAATGAAGCAGACCTAAATAACAAATGAAACATGTTATTAAGTTTAAATGCTGCGTACCAGGCCTTGGTTGTCAGGCAACATGACAATGATTTGAGCATTATGGTCCCAAATCATCCTCCAGAAGTCTGTGGTGGTGTGGGGCAAGGGATGCTGGGTCACGATGAACTCATTACTCCTGTAGTAACCCTGAGGTGACAGAGGTGAAGCGGTTAGGGACGTTTTCTGATGAACGACGGTAAACAACTGACAGACAACTACAATTTCCATTTTTCAAAGAAAGCGGCATAAAAGAACGGTCAAGAAGACACGTCAATAAAAAAAAGAAAGAAAGGGGCAAAGACTGTACCATTATGTAGGACGCGTTAATGTAATCTGTTCCTTTCATTCCAGGCAAAGTGGTGAGTCCAACCCTTGCTCGCTCCGCTGTCAGGGAGCAGAGAGTTGGAGGAGGAGAAGAAAAAAGAAAAACGACAACACTTTAAATCACAAACCAGAGCTCTATAATATTATTGCACTGGCTGATAATGCACACATTCATTACCAGTCATCACGGTTGCTATAGCAACAAGCACCTCTGTCAGTGGGAGGCTCATAGAGAGATTAAGTTATAGGATTATGGAAATAGATTCTAATTTTAGAGTAGGGACTGTCTTTAATAATATACCGAGTGAAAAAAACTACATCTGCAAATGTCCCGCCTCCAATTCTGATTGTCTTTCATTTCAGAGGGAAAGGTAATAAAATGTGTGCTATTCTTTTTTTTTTTTTTACTTTTTATGGCGTTTCATCCTAAATGCTGACGTACAACTCAACAGTATGACCTTGCTTCCCCCTGAACCACAGCTCAGGTGTCACAACGCTGTGGTAAAACAGCTGAGATACTCACAGGGAACCACTGAGGAGTTGCGGTTCTTCTCCTTGTTGCAGTCTTTGTGGGCACTAAAGCACTCGACGAAGCGTGTGTTGCACTGAGTCAGAAGCTGGAGAGAGAGAGAGAGAGAGAGACAATCAGAGGATCTGCTATCAGAGGAAAATCGTCGACTGGAAATTAAACCCAGACACGACACAAATAACAGACCATAATGTTGTTTATCAGCAGGAATAATAGTTAAGTCTTTTATGTCAACAAGAGCCTGAACAGCAGAGGAGGAAATAACAGTCTGTGGAACAAAATGAGTTTTGTCTCTGCTGGTGTTGAAAAAGCACAAGCTTGATGGGAGCAGGGTTCACGTTAGCCAGTGTCTGCCGGCTTATTCTGAAATATTCAGATACCTATGAGATAATGTTAACAAGCGAGACTAACTGCACAATAACTGCTTTAAATTTTTATTTCGTCTCGCCGAGAGTTTCTCGTGTCATGTGACAGATGAACGCGTGGCTCGGAGAGGCGGTGCCACGGAGTCTGTGCTCCGGTCATAGGAGGAAGTACTGAACAAATACTTTTAATTAACTGATTTTAACTATAAAGTTACACTGAAAACAAGTCACTCGTTTTTGTGTCGCGTGTAAAACAAAGTCACTGCAGTTTCATGCAGCCGTGCTGTGATGACTCCGCCCACGTCGAGCTGGGACCATAATGGAAAAGGGCCAAAAGCACTTTCTAGCGTAAACTCTGGATGGGACACTGAGGCTTCGCATAGCGCAGCAGGGTTGACGGACAGGAGTTTATTACAGACCACATCATAGTCACGGCCGTCTCGTCTCTTCCCGGCCAGTACTTTAAAAACCACAGTTTCACGTTTTGCTTAAAAAGCCTCTGACGCAAAGACGGCCTGGACGGCAGGTGGCCATGCCGGTGCAGATGGCGACAGCTCGTGTCAGTCAGATCCCCGGAGGGTTTGCTCACCCTGAACTGCTTCTCCAGCCGCGTGTAGCCTGTCGAGTTGGGCGTGAGGATGCTGTTGACGTAACCGTGCAGCTGCCAGGCAGGCACCTCTGTCTCTTTGCACAGGATCGCCTCCGTCAGAGCATCATGGATGAAAACATATTGCTCCTGTGGCGGGAAATTACACCAAAGTAATTTAATCAGATATATTAGTATTTGCCATGGAAAGCAAATTAAACAGGGAAATAAAAGATAAATATACATAATGTCAACATGAGCCTTAATCAGTCTGTGTTGGTGCAGTTTCTGTGTGGTAGCGTCTTCATGAAATTCTCATCTTTTACGTTTTTTAATTAAAAGTTGATTAACTTAAGTTTATTTAGGAATAATGGGCCCCAGCGTGCAATAAAAGGTCGTCCTTTTCTTCCCATTCAACTAAAATTACATGCACTGTTCTTGCCAGAGAGTTTGATAATTTACTGATTCCAGACAGACTTTCACAGATGGGTGGAATAATAAAGTGGGAACATTTTCTATCAAAAAATGAGTTGTCTCAGTGCCAGATTACAAACCCCAAAACACTATCTGTGTCGGTAGAGAGTAAAACACAGTATATGTGCTATTTCAACAACCATTATGATGAATAAATACAGAAAATATCACCATATTAAACATTTTTGATTATTAACACTGTCTCTTATGAGTAGTAACTTAGGAAATGTAAATATAGGCCAGGTCATTTGAATCTGCATAGTAATTAGTACCTAAATGGAGTCGAGTTAAAAATACTACAACACTGTGAATTTTAAAGCATTATGGACATATTATATATATATATTAACTATTCTCTTCAGTGACACAGGACCATCATCATTTAAACTTCAACAAAACAATCAGATATAGGAAAGAATATAAATATTTCACATGATTTGTATGTTTTATTCACTTCAATATTATAAAACTAAGTTGTAACTATTTAAAAATAGGACTTCACACTAACAGGGGATCTGTAGACACACCTAATAGTGAGAGGAGGCGGAGAAGACGGCGGCGTTACGTGTTATAAATCTGTTTTGTGGTGAGTATGTAACAGTTTGTACGGTGTTGTCATCAATTCTGTAACAGCGTGACCTTTACTCGAGCCAACAGCACTGAACTGAACTGCCGTCCTCGCGCCGCCTCCGTCTTCACTCCTGACCTTTTTCTAATGCAGTGTGATGACTTGGGCTCCTCTTACCTCCGTCTGCACTAGGTAGTTGCGTTGTGTGCGGATGTGTTTGAGGAAATCCAGGACACTGACTGTGCTTTTGTCCTTGATTTGTCGCAGCATGCTGTCAATGACGATGTATGTTCCTGTGCGCCCAACCCCTGCACTGGAAGGGGGAGGAAAGAAAAAAAAAAAAAAAGCAATATGAGCATAATGTTAGGGCCCATAGAGGGAGCTGTTAACCAGGTCAGCTAATGTGAGCGCCTGACACAGGTGTACTCGTTTATTTAGCCCTGGAAATATGAAATGTACCTGCAGTGCACCAGGACGGGACCCATGTCTGCAGAGTGAGCGGCTGCTGATGAGCGGTTGATGAAAGTGAGAACAGGGAGGGTGTATTCTGGTACTCCCATGTCAGGCCACTGAGTGTAGTGATACTGGACCACAATGCGTTCATTCAGCTTCCCCTTTGGATTCCCCTTCTGGCTCTGAAACATAAAAGCAGACGAGGCCCCGGTGAGAAGATAACACACGCCCCTCATTTATTGCTCATTAGTATTTACTACGCGCAAACTCCCAGCTCTAAGTTGTGTAGTTGAACCCGGCTCGCAAATGAAACACGTCCAGGAGAGCTATTTAAGGTTCAAACATCGAAGCAACAACATCATCAATGTACAAAATAAGCCAATTAACTTTAAAAAAAAGAGATTTCTCATTAATACTCAGTATACACATCCTCTACAGGCAGAGGAAAATAAACTTTACAAACAATTTACAAACATTCACCAAACTAAATGACTCACACATTTCGGGATACTCCGTTACCCATCATGCAAACTAACAACTGACGGTTGTATATATAGAATAGTGTCCACTTCCTTCTAAAAACACAGGCCACAGGGCTCCAGACTACATTTTTGCATTGGTTGCACTGGTGAACCTAACTTTCACCTTCAGTGCCAACATTTTAAGGGTTGCCTTTTAGTCATTTACCAGGTAAATTCAGAATTATTCTTGTTTACAATCATTGTGCAGGTGTAGGTAAGTGTGTGTCTTTTTTTAAGCACCAGTTCAGTGTAGTGTGGTCTACTGTACTCTCTCCTACCACCTGTCCCTTCCTCAGATTTCCAACCCTTCATTCTTCAAACTCTGACTGAAGTGACATCACTTCCCCGTGGGCAACAAAAGCCTTGAATGCAGTCGATCTCCTCAGACTTTGAGATGTAAAATCATGAGGGTTCCCCCTTCAAGTCTTACTGGTGCAGCATGATTTAACGGTCCCTGCACACGTGCAAACGTGAACCTGAACTCAAACAAAACATATGGTTGACTTTTAGTTACCTTTTTAACTTTCGTGTTCCTGATATGGAAACGCCGCAGTGTGTAGCAGGCGTGCACTTTGGTGCATTTCAGCGTCACCACGATGTTCCCGTACTGCTCGCTGTTCTCCATCGGCCAGTACTGGTCACATTTCCTCTGAAGGACACGACACATCTCCATGAATGACGATTTTATCACATCTGAAATACAGTCGTGTGTGTGATGGAGGGAATTGAACCTACTCTTCCTTTCTCCACCAGGTTTGTGATCATTACAATGATTCCAGTGTTCTGCTCCCACACCATCCTCCAGAAATCCTCGAACGTGGACTTGAGAGGACCCTGCGCAGCGATATATGCTCGGGGACGGTTGTAGCCCTGCGACACAGAAGTCATGAAGAGATTATCAATCGATCACTAAATGAATCGTCAACTATTTTGATAATCGAAGAATCAGTTTGATTGTTTTTAAGCAATTAAAACCAGTTTTCTGATTTTTCATCTCCTTTAAATGTGAATATCGTCTGGTTTCTTTAATTCTTTAACAGGGTAAAATTCAGGTGAAAATTATTTAGATGTTTTTGTTTAAATCATCTGATTGTTTGAATTGTTGTTTTTCATTAACGCACAATTTTTTTCTATCAAGAGCAAATTGGACCATCATGTCTTTTTAATATCCCACTAGAGCTGAAACGACTAATCGATTATTAATCAATTACTAAATGAATCGACAACTATTTTGATAATCGATTAATCAGTTTGAAGCTTTTTTCATGATTAAAACAACTTTTTCAATTATTTAAGCTTCTTAAATGTGAACATTTTCTCATTTCTTTGCTCTGGATAACACAGAAATCATTACAACTGAAACATTTTTGTTTTTTGGACCGAACAAGACATTTGAGAACATCATCCGTTCCAGGTTTGACAAACATTTCCTGACATTTTATTTTATGGACCAAACCATTACTCAATTAATTGAAAAAATAATCGTTGGTTACAGCCCTATCAATTAACTACCCACAAGTGGTGATAGAGCTTATATGGCTGCTTCACTAACTTAAACTAGTAGGTTAAGGAACTCACTCCTTAGTTTAATACAGTCTGCATGACATGCAGCACCAAGCAGGTCAATTTCACCGCCATTAAAACACAAATAACAACAACAACAACAACAACAACATAAAAACTACATCACGTCGCTGATAAAACTCACATCCACATAGTTGGCGTTGATGTAATCTGAATGTTTGGCGTCCTTCCCGGCCAGCGCTCGTAGTTTCACCCTGCTGTGGTCATCTAGTGGAAGCAGTGACACATCGGTGTGAATTATTAAAAGCATGAAAACGTGTTATCACAACATTATTGGATTCTGCGGCAGCAGACGTCGTCATCGTCGTGGGATTTTCCTGCCGACTCACAGGCCACGATGTTGATGTATCTGTTTTTGTGCTTGTTGTCGGGATGGTTGGAATGTTCGGCTGTGATTTTCAGGTCTGCAGTCGAGCGCTGAACTTCCTGGAAATAGAAAAGAAGAATGAATGAACGAATGGAGCAGATACTTGATTTACCGTCATGTAAATAAAGGGTTAGGGTCATATTTACTGAAACAATGTGCTTTCATATCCGCTGCATTTTTCACTGCGGTGCATTTGAAAGCAACGCAAACAAGCTTCACATCCAATGACCCCAATTAAAATGAATCCTCTCAGGGGCGAAGCCTTTGCCTCGCTCCTTAAACTGGCTTCACAGCGAGTAGACCGACCATCTCTAATTATCTCCTCTCTCTCCATCGCTTTTGCTCGACCATCTGTTCAAAATGAGTAACTCTGCACACAGAGGGCACGCAGAGAATAATCCCACTAATGTTCACACGCAGCCCCACTCGCAAATAACACGCGCACAAAAGCGGGAAGATGAACGGTGCAGAGGAGCCTGTCATCACTTACAACCACAGAAGACTGTCTGGGGCTGTGGAAGAGGCTGTGTGGAGCTTTATTTAGTCAGAGCAATTCTTTAAAAGGCCCAGTGAGTAAAGTTCAGGTGAAATGATTTACATTTTTTTGTCTAAATCACCTGATTGTTTGAATTGTTGTTTTTCATTAACGCACAATTTTTATTTTTGTATCAAGAGCAAATTGGAAGCCATCATTTTGGACCATCATGTCTTTATAATATCCCACTGGAGCTGAAACAATTAATCGATTATTAATCGATTACTAAATGAATTGACAACTATTTCGATAATCGATTAATCGGTTTGGAGCTTTTTTCATGATTCAATGTGAATATTTTCTTCATTTCTTTGCTCTGGATCACAAAGAAATCAATAAAAGGGAATCATTTTGGTTTGTGGACAAAACAAGACATTTCAGAACATCATCACTTCTAGGTTTGACGAACACCGATCAACATTTTTCAAGGTTTTTTGATATTTTATGGATCAAACGATTAATCGAGAAAATAATCGACATATTATGTTGCAGCTCTTTATCCCACAATAGAAAACCTCATGCCAACTGAAGGCTTCACTCTATGTTACACACTGTACACACTGATGCTATGTACAGTATACGAAAAGTTACCCGTGTTCACTTCCACACACACACTAAAGCTAAAGTACAGCTCAAGCTGAGAGGAACACGAGCAGTAAAAGGCGGCTATTTGGTCACAGGCCGACGCACTGAACACATTTTACTTTGTCCTGAAAAGTCAGGGGATCACCAAACGCTATTACAGTTTACCCTGAGGCAGATATGAGAGGCAGTGTGCGCCAGCTTTCACGGCAGTCAATAAAATAGTTGCCGGCACACATTTTCCTAAAAGCCACTAATGTCGGCGCGAACAAAGGAGACAAATATGAGGTTTGGCGATGCTTCAAAAAGCCGTCGCCGTGGACGCGGTGTTTACAGCATACCTCAAAGTCCTCGGCAAATCCTTGCAGGTTGTTCTTGTAGAGCTCCATGACGTGTTTAACAAACTGCTTAACGGGAACTGCATCCATGTCATCTGCAGAGAACATGCAGCAAGGTCCCACAGTTAGTGTTTGTGGTGGATGATGCAGGATTAGAAGTTAGTGATTAGCTGCTGTGTGCACAAAAAAATCCCGCTTTTGTTTAGATAAGATTACAAATGGAAACAAAAGACAGCTAAGTAGAGCATAGGGTTAAATTTCTCAAATGTGATGCGTTACAATGGTATTTTTGAGCATTTCACCGGAGGAGGGAGCATCTGTCTGATCGGAGCCAAATCAGCCCCAAATCACACATGAGGGACCTTCAAGGCAGGTCACCATCACGCAGGGACAATAGAGCGGGGGACCCAGCTGTCAGTGGTGATGATGCCGGCCAATGGTTTAAAAAACACACCCTTACAGCTGGGGCCCATTAGGTCTCCCACTTGCCTCAGTGGTTAAGAGTGTGTATGGGTGAATTCTGGTTTGTTAATCCACTCATTTATCAAAATGTCGTAAGGGGCAAGAGGACAAATCAGTCTAAATAACCTCAGAATTGTTCTGGGTGAAAAGTTGTATTTAAAACATTCAAATGTTGACTAACAATGTCTTTAAATATGTTAAAGATAGACATTTTGTATTTAAACCAAGACAATGGCAAGTGATTTAAAACAGAGTGTGTACATATGCTGTGAATAAATCACCATATTTTATTGGAGAGGCGACAAAAGGAAAAAAGGACGAAGACGAAATAATGACAACAATAGAGACAACAAAACAATAAAAAGCAGAAGAAAATGTAGCACAAACACCGACAGTGTCAGCCGTGCTCGTCACCTATGATACCACACGGTTGTGTCTCCAAGCTTTAAGCAGCTGTGAAAATAAAGCCTGATATTGACAAGCTGCCACTGCACTGCAGCCTGCAACATAAAAGGCTTAGAAAACCCAGTCACACAGCTCTTATAAAGAGCTGCTCCCAGACTCATTGCACATGGAAATGGACAGAAACCCTCTCAAACGCAGACAGGATAACTGAGATGCTATTGAAAAACAGTTAATAGTGACGCACAGACAGACATAAGTCATTTAGACTCAGTCAATACCCCCTTTGTAAGTCTTATAGATGCGCTTTATTCGGATAAACAATACAATTTCGACAGATTCAATTACATCTGCAGGAGTGGTTGGGGCCCTCAACATCACAAATGTTTATTATCACCATTTTTAAACAAAAAAACATTTTACAATCGGATCAAATTTAAGTGTTTAACAGGATATCACACATTTCCTGCTTGGAAATCACTCATACTTAGTCACAACATGACGTGGCACATGCATGCATGTTCTAACACAATGATTAAAGCATGGCTCACCTGGTATTGGGATGACAGGGATATTTTCATTGGCCACCACCCGTGGAGAGCTGCTCTCCTCCACATAGAAGTGAGCTGTCTGGAAGAATCTCCTACGGGGACACAGAGAGCAGCACAGCAGGGTTTCAGCACAGTCAAACCACAGTCAAACCACACACACCTTTATCAGATAATGCAATCCCAGATAATTCCGGGGGGGGGGGGGGGTAATGCACAGGACAGATAATGCTACAGTAAATAGCATTTGGGAGTCGTTATCACGTTATTCTCAGATCCAGGCCGTCGACATCGCCATCTAAATAACGAACGGAGTGACACGAGGATGGCGGGAAAACTGCTGCTAATGAAAACCCCAGAGTAGTTTGGGACACAGCTGATCGCACACAGATAGAGCAAGTGGCTCCTGAAAACACAGCCGGAGCAGACTGCGGGGAACAGGTAAACAATTCTCAGCAGTACACACACACACACGCAGAGCACAGCACCAAATTTAACGCTTTACTCAAACTGACGCCAACACTCACTCCCTACCCTCAGATTACCTCTAGGGAAAAAAACACATGATTTTCATTGAACCCTGCCACATTGTGAGGATTCCTCGACTAAAATATACAACTGATGCCAGCTGCTGCTATTTAAAAAGTTCTGTTTTGATTTACATCTCCACACAAAGGTCATTCCTGAACAACATGAGTTCAAGGTACAGAGTTTTGTTTGTTTGTTTCTTAGAATATTACCAATTCTGGATGTTTTCTGGTTTCAAAAAAACAAGAAACACACACAAAATAAAAGTTCCTCCACTTTTGCAAGCCAATAACAAATAGAGGGTCTTATGGCATTGCACAGCCTCTCTAGCCTTAATCCTCACCTCCTCTCCCCCTCTCTCTAACACACACACACACACACACACACAATAACTGTAATAATAATTCCCTAATTCCTACCTGTACTTGATGCAGAGGAATGAGCAGACGCTTGTCATCCTTTCAGACAGATTTAACAAAAATAAAAAAAAGGTGGCAAAGCATTAAATAGACAGAAAGAGAGAGAGAGAGAGAGAGACACACACACACACACAGAAAGAGAGAGAAAGAGAGAGGAAGAGGAGAGGGTGGAAAAAAATGAGGGGGGAGGAGAGATCTCCCCCTGGCTTGCATCACATACTCCCAATCTAATGGTTCCCTGTGGGTGCAGATGAGGTGTAGGTAACAAACCAGCATTGTCAACACCTCTCTGACTACATCAAGGGGCCTCACAAGAATAGTTTGCATTGGGGGAAATGGAAACTGGGATGATATGAGCTCTCTGGATGAACGTCAAGTGTAAAGACAGTGGAGTAAAGCATCCCACAGAGTCACTCAGACAAGACAGGATGTCTTCTCACTTCAACAACCGTGATTCTTCTTTTTTCAAACACCTCGGGACTACTCTTCCAGATGTGCTCGGTAACTGCAGCAATTAATTCCACTGTAGAAAGACTCACACATTAAGCCAAACAAGTAAAAAATGAACGAGCTAAAAATAAAGACTTTAATGTCTTGCTAAACTTCAGTGGACGGCTCATAGATTACATTTTTTTTTTTCATTTATAAATCAAATGAGAAATGTTGTGAAGTTTTTTTTAATTATCTAAACATCTGCAAGCAACGACATTAACTTCAATAGCAGCACTGTCACTTAGTGAGACTACACAGAGCATGAAGAGTAAAGACAATGTGAGCGGCTTGATAGCGTCATCTTTTATCATGGTCTTTCCCAAGGGGAAGCAGACATTGTCTGTGAACTGTGTTGTCACAGCAACAGCTGTGATGGCCATTTTCTAAACCCAATGCTGCCCCTGCTCAGTTTCTCAAACACCACCAACTCTCACTAATTTATTTATAGACCGACTTCACCAAGACAGTCCTGTTGTTTTCTGTCGTCTGGATTTTTAACATAATATAAATGGAGCTGATAACCAGGCTTTTTCATTTACACTCCAGGATACAATACATGTTGCTGTTGCTGTCCCATAAACATCCGCCACAGTAATTTCACACAAACAGCACATGAGTAGTTTTTTGGGCCAGAAAATGTCCTGTGAGTAAGTGCTTTTGCCAATTTTTCAAGAATAACTTTCAATATCTGGCTGTTATTTACAATTCACTGCATTATAAAATAGTGTATTAGCAATTTAAAATGAGGAAAACAC
The DNA here is from genome assembly GCF_958295425.1 of Solea solea. Taxonomy (NCBI): domain Eukaryota; kingdom Metazoa; phylum Chordata; class Actinopteri; order Pleuronectiformes; family Soleidae; genus Solea; species Solea solea. The sequence continues at coordinate 3,373,256 of NC_081139.1, forward strand.
TGTAGTTGTACATGAACACCAGATTTTGCAGTATGAAACATGTTAAATATACATTTTTATGGAGTTTTGTCCTATTTTCCATATTTTTCCCTTTCTGGTGACATAGACGCTGATTTTTTTCGGCTTCCTGAAACAGCGCGAGTGAAATTACCATAATAACCACATGCCTGCTTTGAAGTGCAACTTCAGCGCTTTCAGAAACCGTCAGAATTCTTCCCATAGCACAAACCGTCGCGTAATTACGGTAATGCAAAGTGCACTTGTGTGAAAACGCTCTAACCCAATGGTTATAATGACCTTGGTGAATTTCATCACTTCCGTGGGGTCCACAGTATGTTAAGCTTATCAGAAAGGCCCCAATAATGCATTCAAGAAAACTTGTAAATGTCTTCACCTCGTGGGAATGCATGCACTACAAATAAAAAACAATATATATAATTGATCATTGAAAACCCAGCGAGGGTGCAGAAGCCTGCAGGCTTGCAGCCCCTCGCTCAGGCGGGTGGATGGGTGTGATGTCAGCACACAAACATGGTCACAAAAATATGCTTAAGTGCTTAAAACTGACATATTCACAGGTCTGAACATGTAGCACACACACTGGAGCAGAAGGGAAGACAAGACACACGTGCAGACATGTCACTTCTCCTAAAAAAGTGCACGGATGAGGTCAGTGTGGGTGACTGGCAGCTCTGCTTTATTTCCTCCTCAGTAATAATCTTATCAAGATGAGCCACTTCTGTGCTTGACGTAATGGCATTTCACTGTTAAGCCAAATGCCCTCTCTGTAATGATGTCAACTGTAATAGACTCTGTCCTCCTCACCTCCAATAGACCATCACAATCAGCAGCATTATGAGGCAGAGCAGGGTAAGAGCGGACACCACCACCAAAGGGACAATCCACACCATCCTGCCCATTCCCGGAGGTGGACTTCGGGTGACGTTGGACAAAGTGGTCCGGTCTGAAACGTAAAACATTCAGGGATAAACACCAATTCACAAAACTTCACAGAAGTGTAGGAATAATGTTCCATTTGCAGATAAACTTGAGACATCTTGGTTAAAAAAATAGGTGCAGTTTGTGTTGATGGGTCACATTCATGTGTGGCTGATGGCGACAAAAGATACTCAAAGCAAACCAGTTCAGTTAAAATTGTGCCTCTGCTCGAGCAGATAATAACTTCAAATTATTGAAATCCTGAGCACAGCATCAGCATTAATGAAAAAATATTTCTCTATTAATGGCACTGAAGATGATATTAAAAAAAAACTACACAACAATGGGCAAAATTATCTTCAAACCCGTTCTCCCTTGGTGAAAACCGTTGTGATATATGCTAAAAGGAAATTCCTCAGGGCACGAGCCCTCTGGCAAAGCGCTCTCTTCTGCCTCTGGGGCTCAGTGTTGACACAAAAGACTAGAGCTTTGACTTTGACTGGAATAATAGCAGAGATAAATGTCTTAAACCAATATATTTGTTCAATGAAATAATAATAAAGTGTTGGTGCTCTTCACCAAAGTCTGGCATAACAGCTGACAACAGGTGAGCATGAGTCATCGGGGGGAATTCAGTTTAAAGGTGTAAACTTTAAACAGAGGTTGTTTCTTATCCGTGTGAAAGAAGAAGGTCTCCTCACCAGTGTGGACAGAGAAAGGCCAGATTTTCCTGCCATCGCTACTGATCTTCGGCGTCAGCGTGGAGCTCTCGGGGATCTGCATCTCAGAACTGTCATTGCGGGGCTCCTGAGTGAAGACGGCGTTTGCATCCGTGCGGTTCTTTTCCACGACGACCACATGGTCCTCCGCTGTACCCGCGGGTACCGCTGTGCCTTTAGCCGTCGGCTTCCCATCGCCTTTCTCTTTGGCTGTGGATGCAGGGGTGGGGATTATAGGCTCTACGGACACTGTGCTGTTGTCTGGATTTTCCTCATTATCAGGTGCATTCTTGGGCTTTTTCTTTTTCTCATCCTCGCCCTCCTCCTTCTCCCCTTCCGTCTCCCCCTCCCCCTCCCCGTCCTCGCCCTCACCCGCAGCCGGTTTGTCCTCAGACGGGGTGTCCGTCTCTGAGCCCTGGACACCCGTTTGCTCAGTGCTGGACTTTGCAGGCGTGGCTGTCGGACGGTTGGAGTTCTGAGGGGCTTGCGTTGAATGTGTGGGCCACACCGAACTCGGCAAAGAAGAAATGACCCCTCCGCCAACACCCAAGCCAGCCAGCAAGGAGCTTGTCACTACTGATGCCACTGTGGCCTGGCTACCACTGGAGGAGGGGCCCATCCCTGTTGCCATGGAGACAATGGAGAAATGGATTCCAGACGACGTCCAAGTGGAGGAACCAGAACTTATTGGAGCCATATCTGCAGAGGAAGCTGGAGAAACTGTGGGCTGAGGGAGACGGGCAGAAAATAAGTGGTTATCCAACAGTACTGCTGCTTACATGTCACTAAAACTTGCACTGCCATCTTTGTCTTACCATCCCGGTCTTCACAATACGAGAACCTTCAAATATTCTTGTTGTATTTGCTGTGGGGGGAAAAAAACCCAGAGAGGAAGCAGAGTTTTCAAAAAACGTTATGTCGTATTTGATTTGTACAAATTTCAAAACATGCAATGACAAGCAGCTACCTCTGAACAGCAGTGTTTGGCTGAAATCACTGCGGAGGTCATGTTGACACACCGCCTGCACTCTGAACAGGTACAGGATGTCAGGGGACACATTTGTGATGACTGCTTTCTGCAAGAGAAAAGAAAAGAACTTGGGATTTGCACAAAAAAAAACAAAAAAAACTTGGAAGTGACATTGGAATTGGTTATGAAAATGCACTTAACACTGCGGCTGCAGTTAATTCACATTGCAAGTGCAAGTATTCTATTCCAAGCTTCACTACTTATCGCGCGTTATAACCCACAGTTTCGACAAAGTTTAAAAAAAAGCTAATTTCCTGCCAGATGTAATTGTGTGATGCAGTTTGCAAATGGCTTTACTTGTACACAAATGGCCCTCAGAAAAGATGAGTGATTGCCTCGGGTGTTGCAGAGAGCAAGTATATTTTTCATCAAATAAGTCAAATCAAGGTGTCCAGAGATACAAACCCAAAATTGAAATGGAAATGAAGAGAGGCTGACGGCACGGAGAGAAAAGTGGAGAGAGAGTACTGACAGTAAATAGACTGAGAGACAAGACAGACGGAGGGGAAACCACACAGACGTGCCACACAAATTCATATCTATTTCTTTCCACCAGGAAATAAATATTATAAAAATTTTAGCTTGATAACCAAAATCATTTAATCATAAAATTGTGAGAGCAAGAAGTGTTACCCGTCTGCCAATGTGCACAGTTCAAATAAAAACGAGAAACAGAGAATGCACACGTTGCTGTAGATAAAGGAAGGCTCTCAGGGTGCAGTATTGAACTACATTAAGCTGAAACGGTACAGCGTCTGACTCCAGATCAGAAAGTTGCATGTTCAAATCCCATCAAGGGTTATAAAAAAAAACCTTGATATTAAAGGAAGCAAAAACACACCTAGTCAAGAACAGTATAAATGAAGGGTTCATTCAAAGCTACAGGTCATTTATACAAAATCGAAAACAAAACAGCTATTTTTATATTTGATTTCTGGAATAGATCCTAAATGTGACACACTGATCCTTTAATGGTGGAACACCTGCTTGTCTCAAGGACTTGGTGAATATAATAGTAATGATCTGATCCATTCCCTTGTTTCTAAGCACCGGAGGATTTGGTCCAGACGTATTCTAGAATTGTCCTGTGACACACGCAGCTCACGATCAGGGAGAGTCTGTGCGATACACACTTTCAGAAAGCGTGACGCCGGGGTAGAGCGGGTAGGACACCGGTGAACATGCACCGCTCGCTGTTGGATTTTTGTAAGGGTATAAAATCAGAGAGAAGATTAGATGGTGCGAAAACGAAGATCTGTGTAAGTGTAACCTTCTGCATGCTGAGAAGGTGGAGTCGTGATAAGTTAATCTTTCAGATATAAGAATAGAACCGCACGACAAATGGTGTCAAAATCTACGGAGAGATCTGATCAGAGGAGCTACACTCTCAGAGTTAGTGCCTGAAAATAGACAAGACTTGATCAAGTATTTACTGGTTTCCACACTACAAAAGTTAAAAAAAGTAGATTTATTTAGTTTACACTGATTTTATTGAGTTACTTATGACACTATATTACACAGATCTATTTAAGAGAACGATTAGAATTCAAATTTATGCTAAAAGCAATAATAAAAAACAAACTGACAGAAAAAACCTACACTATTTGTATTTTCCACCACACAGCATATGTGTCTGTTGTGGTGTTGTGTTGTGTTATGGATCAGTGATGTGTGAGACAGGCCCAGGTGTCTATTCTTAGACAGCGGCGCGTCTGGGTGCTCATATCAACTGGCAGCCACACGTAAAGTTCATCAAAAATTGTCATCTCTTACTGTCGTTGCCGCCGATCCCGCCGCCCTGTGATCCTGCCACATACACCTGGGGCTCCGTGAGCTCATCAGAGTCTTGCACAGGGACCATATGATCGCATATGATGGTCTGACTCACCATGCTCTGGTCCCCCGTCTTGGTGAAGGTGATTTCGTCCGCGACGTCACGTTTCACCCAGCTGTAGGACACCATGTAGCTGGTGATGGGCGGGTGGTAGACAGTCAGGGGGCGTTCCCAGCTCACCATCAGCGCCGTCCGGTTCAGTGGCTGGATCTTCATGCTCACTGGCGCACTGCTGCACACTGACAGAGGAGAGAGGGGATGCGTGAGAGAGGAGCAGAATGAAAATGAAATGTCCCATTTAAAAAAAAATGCAGAGCTGTGGTCGAAGGGGCAGCTTTAACAGTATTCATTTGTGATACTGTGTATGGGCAGAACGCAGGTTTCCTTTTAACAAGGTTGTTATTACCGCCGTCTGCTGACCTGACTCAGACATTTCCACATAAGAATCCACTAAAAGGTTAAGATAATACAGTAACTCGACATAGAAAGCACTCCTGGGGTCTTGACTGTGGTCAGGCACGACATCAGACGTCAGGGTTGATTATTGGTGCAGACATTTTCACATTAGAGCTGATACAATTAATCGATTACTAAATTAATCAACAACTATTTTGATAATCGATTAATCAGTTTGAAGATGATAAAAACAAGATTTCCGATAGTTTAAGCCTCTTAAATGTGAATATTTTCTTTATTTCTTTGCACTTTTTTTTAAGGTTTTCTGATATTTAAAATAAATAAATAATAAAATAATCGACAGTTAACTCGATTATAAAAACAATCGTTAGTTGCAGCTCTATTTTCACATCACACCAAAGAGAAACAACACAGTCAAATGTAGTGAGAAACGTGTGGTTTCCATTACACTGCAACTTCCTGTCCGTACACAATTTGCAAGATCATGTTTGTGTGACATTTAACAAGATGCAAAAGACAGATAAAGGACATTTTGTAAGTTGGCCTCAAGGTGGCAATGTAGGCTGCAGCATGGAGATTTGCAGAGGGATGTGTCATCATTGTATGAGTGCTGGACAATCTGGACATGCCTCTCAGCACAAAAGGGCAACAGCAATCAGGACCAAGTGTCACCTGACTATTGTGCTCACATGGCGTCCACCAAATTGAAATTGTTCACCGCATTTACGCCGTGAGGCTGTGGTGTGAATTATCGAGTATGATTATGTGAAAACGGAGAAAGGAAATCAGTGGGAGGGACGCGAGGGAAAAGTGCACTCGCAGGAAAACGCTCGACGTGTTGATGAGGTGTGACGTCCGTGAAATGCATTATAACACATATGATGTTTTGTTGTCAACTTTAGTGACACAAAAGCAGTCATTTAATAACAGCTGAAGACATTGAGTGCTTTACTGTCTGCATTACAACCAGTGTTCTTTTCATAACCAACAGTGGTGCACTAAAATTAGGTCTATTAGGTCATTTTTGTATTTGTATGTGTTTTATTTATCCCTGATGTTTCAGTTGTTGTTGTTTTATAAAGTGCTTTATAAATAAAGTTGGATTGGATTGGAAAAAATACCTACAGTACATTCAATAGCCGACCTTTTCCTCTCATTCCCATATCTGCTAAGATAACACAACATTTGTTCACAATAAGTGGGTCAACCTGTCTTAAATGTGATCCGATAAGTGACTATAATATAAAAATAAAAGCGTCATCAAACTAGGGCAGTTAATTTATTCTATGACAACCTTTTAATATAGTCATTAAAATGATTGCTATTATTAACAGAGCAGCAGAATGACTGTTACTGTGCGATGTGTATCTTTTTTAAGCAGTAAACACATTATACAACATCCTTTTTCTAAAAACCAGCTTAATAATGGATTTGCCTCAGCCCGCAGTACCACTAAGCAGAGAAGGAATCTTTCCTCCAGGCGGCTCGTAACATGAAGGGGATGAATCGACTCCTGTCAACAAACAGCCGTTCCGCTGTGTCTCACCTATCAGTGATCATCAACACTTTTTTCTCAGGAGCTATGTGCAGACATTGTAATAATAATGGGGAAGCAGGAATTTGACTAAAGACACACAGGAGATACAACCGGCAGATGACCGGCGTTTCCTGAGCTCTGCAGCGATGTCAGCATATTGCATATAAAGGCTAAATACCAACACTAGTACATCATCTATTGACCCATTCATGTGCAACAGTCACTGGAACGACTTCAGGTCAATAATGTCGATGTAATAAATCAATTGAGGCAAAGAAAGTGAACTGAATGCTCACCATCGCCTTCCAGCTCAAAACATGTATTGGTTACAGTGTATTTGCGACTTTTCTTTCATTTATATCTCTCGACAATCAACATGTGTTAGCTTTGTAACGTAGGTTTAATGCAATGGTCTGGATAGTGTCGCCTAAGCTGCTATTGATGATGAATGATGTTAACCCTTGGTGCTCACACGGCACGGATCTGTGCCGCAAGTGCACCCGTGATAATTTGCTTAGGGAATAATACACAACTCCTAATATGGACGTCCTGTGGGGGCGTGTTTATAGGTCGCATATTCAGGCTTTAAAAAATGCGTTGTTTGATATCGCATTTTTAGTCGTGATATAAAGTAGCAACAATTGTGCAGAAGTCAGAAAATAGAGCTTTTTATTTTCTTTGAACTTTGACGTATTTCCAAATTTCACAAATTTAATCCAATTTGAAACATTTTGAGTACTTTTTGTGTGTTTATATTTTTTTTCCATCACATTGAAAAAAAAGAATATAAGAATATAAGACACTCTATATTGCACATTCTTATAGCCTCTGGATATACTGTATGTTTTAACATAGTAATGGAACAAAGCAGCCACAATTCTCTGTGTTCTAAGGGTTAAAATAAAAATAATCACACCATCAACCACGCTGTGCAAAATCTAAACATAGTATACCATGTGAGAAAAAGGCTTGTATGCACATGCACCATTGAAGTGAATACTGTTCTATTATCGTTGAACAAAGAAAATAATACATATATATATATATATATACCACACTAACAAAACTCTGCATCACAAAGGTTACCTCTGCATCTCTAATGGCCAAACAACCCTCGTGGCTATAAAAGCCACAGTGATGGAACTTTCAGTCAAGGTGTGGCCCCGGCTCTCACAACATTTACAAGCAACGCCATCATTTACTGTGCCCGGATAAACCCTCACTACCCCACAACAACAACAACAACAACAACAACACACACACACACTTTGACAGATGCCACCCCTGAAGATAAGGCTGACACTATTTACTCCCAGAGCCGCCCATCAACTATGCATTCTTACATCTGAACAGAGAGAAATACAAAATGTGTGAGACACAAAGAGAAAATGAGCAAGAGGGGAGGGGAAGTGAAGAAAGAAAAGAAAAAAAAGAAAAATGGAGAGCTGCTGGTTCACATTCATTCTGCCCGGTGACATAATGCCACAAAAGCAATTTCACAACTTAATTTGCATGGGTCTATTTTAGCTGTGCCACATATTAATGATGATTGCTGATCGCCGCTGTTGTGAGTGCTCCAACTTCATCACAGGCATTACCAATCAATTCTCCCCACTAGACACTAACACCACCACTTTATGAAGCAGCAGCCTTTCTCATTAGTCTCCATAGTCCATGCGCTGTTCTGTTACAAGCAAGTGCGGCGGCAACACGCACACATAACACAGGACGGGAAAACTAAAAAAAAGTGCTCCTTCAAAAGCCCTGTGTGAGATCCGTGCTCCGCATTAAGACGTTGTTGAATAAAAACGATGTGAGTGATGTTCACTTTTCTGACAATTTACAGTTTATTCTAGTGACTTTAATCATAATGTTACCATTACAAAAGAACAACCAAGTCCTGTGTTGTTAAATTAACTACTGATTTGAGCTTGAATGGGTGAGCAATAGTTTGGAATTCTGACAAAGCTCTCAGTGGTAACTTCTACTGTAGCTTGGCTTTTATTGTTTATAAATGAAACAGACTATGAGGTAAAATCTTCAATTTACATATCTGCAAGCTGCAGATAGTCCTGCATGATTAGGACTACAGAGAAACCCAAGAGGCTCTGTGATAATACCACAGTCTGGCAACCTTGGCCAGGAGGCTGCTGTAGAACCCACCTACTCAACCTCTTTCCCTGAACAATGAGTGTGCACACGAGGCAGATCTGTCAAACTTCCGCCTCAACGGTAACCACGATACACGGAGTAAAACACATAAAGTGTGAGTTACCTCTTGACGCCTCGGTGCTGTGGGGGTTTCTCTGGATCTCGGTCAAATCTTTCTGCCACGCATCTCTCACAGCCGACTTGAAGACTTTCCTGTTGTCCAGATACTGCAGGGGCCGAAAGTTGTTCCTCAGGTAGTCGACAGACTTGACATGATCCTGTTGCTCTGTTGTAAAAATGGAATAAAAGGCCTCCAGCTAGAGGGGAAAAAAAGGAAGATTTTGTTACGTTGCATGCGAGCGCTGCATCTCATATTTAATCCATGACTGCATTTCTGACCGCTTGCAAGCAGCTGACACAGAATTATTTGCAATATACGTTCACACCACAGGCACCAGCAGGGACCGACCTCGACCAGTCTGTAACTTCTCAATGGGGCAAAATTTGTGGCCATTGATTGCCATGAATGATCTCCTGCCTGCGTGCTGTAATGACTACACATTACTGTCCCTGTGGAATCGATGTGTTCTATGCATGCTTGGGAGCAATGAATTACAGTTTCATAAAGACCATCTGAGTGCGTCACAAACATTGAAGCAGTGGTCAATATTCTCGCAGCACAAGTCATTTCGGGAACAAAAGATTTGTCCTCCCCCTGCAAGCTGATAGAAAATCTACTGAGCCTTGCAAATTTCCACAGCACACGGCGCTCTAGAGGATATGCAGCTGGGCAACCTAAGGATTGTATGTGTAACAGATGCAGCTAAAGACTCTATATGGGATCAGCAAAAAAAAAAAAGAAGAAGAAGAAGAAGAAGAAGAAGCTCGAGGCATGATTTGGCATACGTTATCTCCTCGAGTCACAATGGCTGAACCAGTCGGAGGCAAACTGTTGTAGGTGACTGCAGTAAAATGTTTTCATCAAACATATTAAATGGCTACAGCAATAACTCAGATTAAGGAACATTTAAATTAATGTGCGGCAGTATTCTTTTTAAGAGCCTATAGTCACGGTCTCAGACCCAGAGCATGATATATGTATAAGAGCTGTCTCGCACTATCACTCAAACGCCAGTAATTGGCTCCCCACCTTCCCTCTTAATCATCCTGTGTATTGGCAGTCATAGTTTCATGAGGAGGAACGAGGGCAAAGGGAAGAAAAGAGGAAAGGTAGATGAAGGGGGAAATTGCTTGTGTGGCAACAGTGTAGGACAGCAAGTGATCCACCGACTGTGTGCAAATGGGATTTGACTGTGCGTGGATAACATAGCTGTCTGGGCCCGAGTGTGTGTGTGTGTGTGTGTGTGTGTGAAGACTGTACGCACCTGCGAGTAGGACAGGTACACTGGCCTGGAGAAGATGATCCACTCCACCACCTTGCTGCAGGGAGGCGTGGTCAGAGAGCCCGTGTAGCGGTAATAACTGTCCACGGACGCCGGCAGCAGATCCCTCAGGATAAAAGACCTGAGGTGGGTCTCTTTTTCTGGGAAGACCATGGGATCAAAACGCGTCAGTACACAGGGAGTGACAAAAATATGACACATTTAACTCTGAATGCTTAAAGGAATACTTCACCGGTTTGCATTTAGCTTTGTATTACTAGAATAGGGCTAGTATTTTATAAAACTTCTCAACCTCAGTTTCCCCTGAGTTGAGAAATATCTGCATTCTTTTTTTTTGTTACGTGGCCACCAGTGACACTCTGTCCGAGGCTTGAAACTGAGGTTGGAAAGCACACGTTTTTATAAAATACGAGTCTAGTAATATAAAGCTAAATGCAAATCTGTGAAGGATTCCTTTAACACCCTTCATATCTTGAGTTACATTGACAAGGTGATTCCATTTCACTCTCCCTGTGGCATTTTTAACACTCCCCCCCCCCCGAGAGCCTCCACCAGTGGCATAATGGTGAAAACAGTTAAAATCTTCGCCACTTGTTATCACTCTGGCCAGATCTGTGTACTCAGAAGGGCTGGGAGAGATGCAGAGGGCGGGTAGGCTGATAAAAAATGCTCATCATTTGCAGGGGCCTACGAAGTTTAAGGCACGATTACCAGATCTGTTGCGGAGCAAAGCTACGCAAAGCAAAAAAAATAACAACGTGCAGCACTTTGTGATTAAGACGAATATCCCTTTATCGCCTGTAAATACGCTAAGTGGCTTGTTTTTTCCTTCCAATACAACGTGGAAAAACCCAAATAAAGCTCAATTTGTGTCAAGCGCCGTCTCTCACAGCTCACAAGCCTTATCTGAAAAGAAACAGAGCTTTGGGGTGTGGTATGCATTTGATTAGCATTACGGAGGCACTGGCAGTCTTGGCCCATGCCTCATCTGTACTCAGAGTCAAATTCAGTATTCACAGCCTTTCTTCCCCCCGTCTTCAGGCGGTGTACGTGCCCTATCGCTCACGGGCCGCCGCGATGCTGATGGATGGATGACTGCGGGATAACGAGCTAGTGGAAAACCAACCACCCAAATGGGGGGAGGAGACGATGAGCATTTAGCAGCCGGCAGGAAGAGAGTCCAAAAAAAAAAACCCCACCACACCCGCACTGCGCTCAGCTGGGAGATGAGATACTGTGGCGTGAGCAAAAACATCTGTGTAGCACAGAGTTCAGCCGCTTTTGGAGACTGATGGAGATTCATCACATAATGCTTCTTGGCATTATTGGGGTTGGATAAATAAACACAAATATGTCTGTGTAATAAAAACCAAAAGGTGAAATGGCCTCCCAGTTATTTTTCTAATTTTCTTGAAATTTCTTGCCACGTGTCTCGCCAAGAGTTTCCCTTTTATTTATAAATAAGGACTCGCCACATTTACATATATGTCTATACGTCCTCATACGTCCACGTATGTTCGCGTTCACATGAAGGAGAGTCAGCGGGCGGGTTGTAAAACAAGGCCCCAGTGCGTCCGCGTTAACAAAGCCGTCATGTCAGCCAAAGCTGCAGTAAGGGATTACGCAGTCAAGTTAAAACATCTGCTGATGGTCTCAATAAGTCATGCCGGCAGTAAAGTGAGCAAAGCAGCAGTGATCTAAGACAAGAATGTCACGACGATGCAGCATTAGACATTAATAGTTTAAATGTGAATAAGAGCTCTGGCAGGAGCTGCACTCCGTGATAATGTACATTTACATCCGAGTGTTTTCTAATTGAGGCTCTGATGTAATTTGTAGTTCTTTTGTGCAGAGTGAAGCTGGTCTCTAACTGAGGAGTTACATTAGCAGGGCAAGAGGCAGTGTTTTGCACATTTGAACTAATGTTTTGTTAAACTCTCCTATCTTGTGTTTGCACTTATTTGATGTAAAAAAACAAAAAAAAAAACACAGATCCAACAACAAAGGTGCAGAGAGGAGAACCATGAATTGTCATGAGCAACCAAAACATCAAAAACAGCCCATGAAAGAGGCGATTTGGTGTGGGATTATTTCCCAGTAAATTAATCCCCTCAGCAATGTTTTATGTGCAGATTTTAGTATGACGAAAACTACAGTACATATGTGAGAAATAAAAAATAAAAATAAAAAACACTTCAGGTAAACATAGAACAGTACATTTGTGGAAATGATACAGTACATAAATGCACCGACTGCATGACTCAATTGAATTTCATGGGTCTTACGTTGCCATTACTTACCATGATGCACTACTCCTTTCAGGCCCTGGATGATAGGCTCCACAGCTGGATTGTCTTTTTGCCCCAGCTGCAGTAAAAAGTCCAGACAAAAGAGATTACAAAAGGGATTATAAGACTAAAATAACAAAAGCCACAGCAACTAAAGACAATCAATATGAACAAAACGCAGGGGACGGACACAGCAAGGGCAACATCCCGACAATACCGTATAATCAGGCAGCGAGGACAATACCATCTGTTCCCGTGAAGTTCACAATGTTAAGTTTTTGTACGGTTGACGACACAATGGAGATGATTCCGTTCTCTGAATCCTCAGCTCTGAGTTTTAAAGGCTGCCACTGACGGTGTTTTCGCGATTGCCTTCTCGTGTTCCAACAAATTACACAAAAACAAGACATTTTCTCTACCAAACACACCACACGGGCAACTTTACAAGACACCACTGCTATCTATACGCTCTACATTACAGTATACCACCAATCCTTCCTGATCCGTTAGGCCTCTGGTTAATTACTCGCATTGACTGAAGACTGGTAAACATTGTTCCGTCCAACATTTTTGCAATATTCCCCATGTTCTACTTAAGAGACAAGACCGGACAAAACAGTGTTGGGACGCGGGGACCAATCTTCCCTCGCTCAACATTAATTCAGGTCAGTCATAGGAGAATAATTGTGTGGAACTGAATGCTGAATGTGGATAACATGCACACCATAGAGCCCACTAATAGGCCTTTGGGGAGCATAAGAAGAACTCTCCTCATTGATTAGAAATGGTAAATCTGAGCCAATGTGTGTGTGTCCGCCTAAAAACCCCTGCACTGTAAACTGCTACTCAGCGGATTGTGTATGGTGGTACTAATTGCAGTAAGCAATAGGGCTGTCAGGACCCAACGGAGGCATTTAGGTCCGCATACACACACGGTTCATCACTGTCTAAGAGCAGCCCTACATTGCAAACACCTGTGTCCCCATTCCAGCCTTCCCTCTGCCGAGAGCCGACCCCTGACCTTACACTATTAAGCTCGACGTTGGATGGCGTTGATCACCCGCCATCAATCGCGGAAGACGTCGCTAATGGGTATGAAGAGTACGACATGGCAGGGGATCCCCGGAAAAGTCAATGCTGCTGGTGTGTGCTTTTTCGCGGCCCATAAATCTCTGAGGTGTTTTTACAGTTAAAGGAAATTAGGACCAATCTTGTCCATTAAGTGCTTATGTGCACGGACCTTCAGGGGGGCAATTTGGAGCATCTCAAAGCAATCTGCAATATGTGCCACAGAACAACAAAAAAATAACGAGCAACCGGGTGAAAGGGAAATCTCAAATCCCACAAGATCACTTTCACTTCATATTCATCACACAATGAACTCCAAAAATCTACTGACATCTTCTTCATACTTGGATAAACCCCTTTTTCCATGCTGTAAGGTCCCTACTGTTAATATAATTGTCAATTAAGCTAATTGTCAACTGACAGTTTCATCCAATACACACGTGGTTTTCATATTTATTTACTCATTTTCACGTTTCTTCCAGTTATGTCCATACAGTTAGTTTGGAAGCCTATGAAAAAGAATATTTTCCAACTAAATGAAGGGCCATTGTCTTGGCACTTGTCTTGGATAAAGGATCGTCATTAGGTTTGGTCATAAAGTGTTGAGGAAACAGAAATCTTTCACCTGATGAAGGTAAAGCCATGCTGAGTCACGCTGGTGCCACGCTGCGAGTCTACGCAGTATAGGAGCTCAGGTGGAGCCATAGTTTTTCCCCCTATACCTGTATTGACCTCCGGTCTTGATGATACCTTACCTCAAAGAAGACAGCCATGGCAGCGATGATGCGTCTTTCCTTGATGGCAGCGCTGAGGCTGTCAAAGTCATCCGAATTGTAAAGGTAGATCTGCATCTGTGATGGGAAACAGAGCATAAACAGCTTGAGGAGTGGACAAGGAGAACGAACAGTCCCGTCATCAATCACTTAGACACACTGCCGAGGAGCTGATGAAAAGCAGTTTTGAGGGGCATAAAAGAGGGAGTATTTATCACTCTCATCAATCTCCCATAATCTGTGTCATTCCTTTTTGTGCGCTGCCACTCCTGGAGGAGGCAGAAGAAATACTGCAGCCCATTCCTCAGGGTGACTGTGCTCACAGACACAGTCACAAGCAGAGAAGAAGAAGAAGAAGAAGAAGAACTGGGCTGAGGGAATGTGCTCTTCCCCTGCTTTGAGATCTAAGAGAATTGAGTCTTTTTAATCATTGCTCCCAATTACCTCAAATATCTCAGCAAAACCGAAGGTTGTGTGAGCACACAAAGCATCACACACACAAACCTCACACCTCTTAAACATAACAATTAAAATCTAATTTAATCAAAATCAGTTAATGATTCTAAAAGTAGCAACGGGAGCCGTCCATCATCACACTGCCTCGTGCATCTTTAAAGTGGTAAAAAAAAAAAAATAACTGTCATGTCTCTGTGTGAACCTGCGAGATGTTGATTAAATTAAAAGGCTGTGCATGTTGTTGAAAACCTCCAGTTACAATGGGCCGTGCTGGCAACAAGATACAGAAAATGAAAGAAGGACAAATCAATGTGTACTGCAGTCCTAAGCCGGGTTCAAAGGGACTCAATCCAGATCCAGTCAAAGTTCTCTTGACTGCGACCATTAATGAAGCTAATTTGTTGTCTAAGAAGTCTGCAAGGAAGAGAACCGGCCGTTCATCACCCCTCAGATGTTATTAACTACATTACCCAATTAAGCCCCCCCCCCAGCCCCCCCGGCTTCATTTGCTCACTTAGCTTGGCTCATGTGACCCCCGCTCTTGTTAACACCTCACTTTGGAAAACACAATTATCAGACAAATGATCAATTATTGCTTAACACTTTTAGAGCAGCCAATAAAAATAAATGTTGCCAAAAGCAATTTAAATCATTTGAATGCACGCTTCATTTCACCCGTAGGTTTTTTTTTTTGATCTGACAGAAAAACCTTGTCCATAGTCATTGATGAAAGTGGTTGATTTTAAACCATTAGGTTGTCGTAAGACACCGAGTAACATCCAGACATGTTCATTTTGGTGAAGTTGGAGATTAATCTGAAAATGCTGGATGTTGAATAGACCACAGGTAACAGAGGGAAAGTGGAAAACAAAACAATATTTGTGCCTCAAGGTTTTTTTCATCTGCAATTTTTTCCCCCTGTAGAACGCACAGCCCATCAAGTCCATATCTCCTGATGCATTTACCTCTGTCTAAATTCAGTTTATACCACTCTCTCTCTTTTTTTTTTCTAAGTTTTCCGGCACAAACGCTGGAGCCGAGAGCTGCTCTGCATTCCTGAGTCCCACACATAAGCACAAACAGGTGAAAAAAACACAGTCATGTTTGGCATGATTTCCCAGGACAGTGAGATATTGAGGCGAGACAAGAAAACTGCAATAAATAAGTTTGTGGTGCATGAAAAAAAAAAGAAAATCTTTGTTTGTTGTCAGAGCAACACAAATGTGTTCTTCTGTATTCCTTAAAACGACTGAGCCACCAAAGCACAGGTAAACTTCAGTGCACTCCACTAACCAGCCCCCTTATTCTTATTCTTTCACTTGAGCACCCAACAAAAGTGATAAAGCTACTTTCACACGTAATTAAGTATCACTAAAATTCTAACAGTGGGCGCTGAACTTTGCGTTGAACGTCGCAGATTTCTATCAACATAAAAGGAGACGAGGAGACGACCGTGGGCGGGGGAAATTAAATATAATGAATGTTTTACCTGTGTTTGTTGCGGTACGGTTATTTAACGATCACAACTAATCACAACTGTTCTAATTGACGGATTCAAGTATTAATGCAGAGAGAGAAAAAACAGTCACCCACATTCACACAATCTAAACTTAAAGGATTCTGGGCTTCACCAAGCACAGTAACAACTGGTTTCTGCTCTAGTTTCAGGACGAGACCAGAGCTGAAATAATCAATCGATTACAAAATTAATCGACAACTACTTTGATGATCTTAAATGTGAATATTTTCATCATTTCTTTGCTCTGGATAACAAAGAAGTCAATAAAAGTGAATCATTTTGGTTTGTGGACAAAACAAGTACATTTGAGAAGGTCATCATTTCCAGGTTTGACGAACACCGATCGACATTTTTTAAGGTTTTCGGACATTTTATGGACCAATCGTGAAAATAATCGTTAGTTGCAGCTCTAATGGAGACTAAAACCTACTGCAACGTTCACTCAGTCCATTCCTTCATTTGTCTGCAGCACTGTGTGCGAACACATACCCGTCCAAGGTATGATTTGTAACCCATGTATAATTAATCTAACCTTGGTGACATGCTAATATATTATTAGAAAGATCTCACCATGGAACCCCGAGGCAGAAGAAATCCGCTCTTTCATTTTTCATTGTGCTGTTTGAGCAAACAGGTGGTCCATCCATCGATTTCCCCTCTTTTCTCCCACGAAAAAAGACTGTTGTTAGATTAATGTCATGACAGGAGCTACAGGCTTTTCCTTTTTTTACATGACCACGTTACAAACGCAGAGCAGTTCCATAATGCAGCGCCGTGGATTTATCTTTCCATCCGTTGCACCTTTGTGAACTACAGTATTTGTGTGTTTTCAAGCTTCTGGGCATATTGGCTAAAGGCTTTGGAGTCGCAAAATGATTTATGCAGTGTGGTTTATGCAACTCAGAGCTGACTGTGACTCATTTGAAAAGGAGAGCATGAAACGGTAGACTGGAAAAAACAGTCTCTGTTTTTTTAAAAAAAAGAGACAAATAAGCCTGGAGCGTAACCTTCAAGGTCACGCTGGTTAACTCTAGAAGAGCGATGTATGAACTATGTACACAAGTCAATATGTAACCTCTGCTATGAAAGATCACAGGGTGCGTGAAATACAAACATTCTTAGCTGCACATGTTGTGTCAGATGTAATATAATCTAAAATACGGCCGGTCCTGTCGAGGCATGAATGTGAAAAATTAAAATGCCATATCTTACAGGATGGAGTAGTTAAACGGCCGAAGGCTACATCCGACATACGCACACTCCGCTTTGACCATTCATCATTTGACTTTGCTCTTTCACCTTGGGCTTCTACGGTGTGAAATAAAACACCATGTTTGATACATGTGCTCCTGACTTGTGGATAAATGAGAATTTTATATCCAAAAAAAGGGGCAGACGGATCTCTGTGGTGCAACATTTACAGTATACGTGTGCACACGTGAGAACATTGAAACTGCAATGAGTCTGAGCCGCCTTGTTTCTTCTAAAGTGATAATGCATTGGAACATTTCCCTGTGATGTAATAAAACCTCAATCCCAATCATACTGTAGAGTAAGTCCAGTGTTCTTTGGCTTGCATGCTTCTGATATTCATGCTAACGGATTAAATAGCACAAAAAGAGCGTTACTCATCCTTTAAGTGACTGAGAAAGAACCAAATGTCATTTACATCCAAATTGCAGAGCTTCATTCAGAATTACTGGGAGGCATTTTGTATACCACATAGATTTCATAGATATTCTATATGGTTCTTATAGTTATTCGATCTGTCGCTTATTTTCTCGATTAATCGAGTAATCGATGATTCAGTTTAAATGATTTATTTGTTATATGGAGCAAAGAAACTAGGAAAATATTCACATTTAAGAAGCTGAAACAATCAGAAATTGTTGACGATTCATTTAATAATCGATTAATCAAGTAATTGTTTCAGCTCTAGTGAATTCATAGTTGGAGCCAAAGCATTTGTATCAATGTATCCACTGGCAGTTACTGTATGTTCTGTATAACACTGTATTTTTATAGCTGAAAAACATCCTCGTGATTTTAAATTTAATTTCAGACAGGCATTGGATTCTGCGTTGCTTGACAAAAGAGGTTAATGTAAACAACTGTGGTTCATACACAAAGATGCGCTATGTTACAAATCTTAAGTATATCTCACATCTATAAATGATACACCTGGGGGGCATAGTTTCCATGTTCTCGCTCAGTTGTTTTTTTTGTTGTTTTGTTGTAACGGCAGCTCATATTGGTCATTAAAGTGGATTCTATCGTCTTATTTGGAGGCGCGTCATCAAAGCAGCCACATGCACAACAGCTTTATAATAGCCGTGTATATAATCCTGGTGCCCTTTAACACTACACTGAACACAAAATGATGTGGCAAAAGAAAAAAAAAGAAAATAAATCTAATTACTCAGCCATTCAGCATCAAAAGCCACGCCTGCAGAGAGGGCTCCAAAGAAAGAGGCCAAGAAACAAACAAGGAGGCCCCTAGCTGTGCGTTTGGAGATAGGACGGAGACGCACACCGACAGCCTTTTCCCATTTTCATACAACGTTATGTTTACGTTAATTATTTGACAACAAATGTGGTAAAAGACATTCTAAATGAACCCCCATAAAAAGAATGCAATACTATGACACATTTTGTCAATTTTATATAACAATGGGAACAGCAGTGAGTGTGATAAAACATTTGAAAGTCACAAGTAACTCTCGTCTTCGCTGGGCATTTACACAGTCGGATTTCTTCCTTAATCCACGAGCCAGAAGAAATAATACCAAAAGGTTTAGACTTAATACCCTTTATATCTGCGCTACACGAGTTGGTTATGTTTGTTCATATTTTTTTCCCTACTATCCCTTTATTATTCTCAGTCTCTTTTCTCTTCTCTGTCGGCTCTTTGTATTTTGTCAATAATAGGATTGTTAAATCAGTAGTGAGTTCAAGAGCAAGGAACTTCTGCTTCACAGTTCAATTCATTTAAACTCTTCATACAAATTAGATTTCATTGACTTACTGAATATTCACATTTTGTTACATATTGTAGACCCGTTCATTGTATACAAACATTCCAACCCTAGCGAGAACTGAATAATTCTGAATATCTTCTTTCGTTCCCTAAATATTATTTAGCTATTAGCACCTGCTCGGTGCTTTTATGTGTTGGATTGCTGTACAAGTTAATGGCACGAGTGTGTTTTCTGACCCAAAACTGCACGCGCACATTTCTGTGACGTAGCTCTCGAAAGCGTCTGTACACACTTAGGGAAACACCGACACACTATGGTTCCTACACTCTACACTCACATTTTCTTTTCTGTGAAATTTGTAGACTCCAAACATCATCACTGAGCATCCTTTCAAAGCTGGAATTTCACTAAAAATAGCTAATGACCAAAGTTAATTTAGTTTTCTCTGAAAATCTACAGCAGCCTCCTTATCCTTAGGAGGAGCTGAAACTGGATTTTAGAACCAGTAATAGGTTGCCTCGATTCTGCATCGACTCCCTGACACCAATGAACCTGCAGAGACGAAAATATCTGGAGAATATTTTGAGCACTATTGAATCTGTGCCTTTCTCTCTCTGAGTTCTCCGGTTTCCTCCCACAGTCCAAAAACCTTTGGTTTGATTGGTGATTAAGCAAATTAGACACTCTAAATTGACTGTAGTTGTGAGTGTGTGAGTGAACGGTTGTTTGTCTCTATGAGGCCCTGTGATGGACTGGCAACCTGTCCAGAGTGTGACCCCGCCTCTTTTGGGACCAGTGAAACCCTGTGACCCTCATGTGGAGGATAAAGTGGTAGAAGATGAGTGAGCGTGAGTGAATCTGTGCCACAAGTAAGTCTGTTAAAAAGTATTAAAAACATAATTTTAGTTAAAGAGGATATCATATGTGTTGTAGTCTATAATAACTTGGCTATCCAGAGACTAATACGGCTTCACCTATATTTAGCATTGACAGTCAAGATCCCACATTGCACATTTGTCAGGATGTGTTGTAGCGACAGGATGTTCTACCTCCACGGGAAACCTCCTGCCACTTATGCCGTGTTCCGAGCCCGCTGATCCATTACTCAGTCCCCAGTGAAACTCCATCTTTTCAGCCTTAAAGCGACCTGGCAGTCCGGCACCTCTGACAAAGTAGTCGTCCTTCAGGAGAACAGCAACTGGAGACAAAGGGGAACAGAGAAAAAAAAACATGTCACAATCAAACAAACAAGGAGGAAAAAGTGTGTTAATTCCACTGCAGCAAAAAAAAAAAAAAAAAAGAAGGAGATTAGCTGTCACATAACTGATTCTAAAAAGGCTCAGAGAAGCGGATCACCTTCTTTCATGACCATCATCTTAAGATCAGGACTTAATTCATCTAAATGCTATTTGATCCTGAGATTACTTTATTATCCCTCAATATTCACCCATGCATTTATTTTGTACCTCTTTATCCTCCACATGAGGGTCATGGGGAGCTGGAGCCAATCCCAGCTGACACGGGGCGAAAGGCAGGGTACAACCCTGGACAAGTCGCCAGCTTATACAAATAACCCATCACTCTCACGTTCACACCAGTGTCCGATTAACTGATCACAAATCTGCATGTTTATGGGCAGTTGTTGGAGAAAACACACCCACACCCACACACACACACACACACACACACACACACACACACACACACACACGGGGAGAACGTGCAAACTCTGCGCAGACAGGCCCACCGATCAAACCTGGATCATGTAGCCCGTCATCCATCCATCTTCTACCGCTTTATCCTCCACATGAGGGTCACGGGGGGATACTGTGCCAATCTCAGCTGACAAGTGGGGTACACCCTGCACAGTTCGCCAGTCCATCACAGGAACACATACATTGACAAACAACCAGCCACTCTCACACCTATGGTCAATTTAGAGCAGGGGTCTCAAACTCAAATGACCTGTGGGCCACAGATGGTCTCGTCTGGTCAAAAAGCCCAACTTGGGTGGACGTTATGAGCTTATATCATCAATATGTCGTATTAATTCCTTTTTTTGTATGTACTCTATTGTCTCGTGTGAGCATTTCTGTCTTTTACTTCTTCTGTCTTTTATCCATTATTCTGTACAGCACTTTGGTCCACTGTGTTTGTTTTAGTGCTTTACAAATAAAGTGCTTTACAAATAAAGTTGGATTGGATAATTTCAAAATATAAGTGGTTGTTTTAATATGCAACAATAAAAAAAAAACATATTTATGATGCAAAATTAATCTATTCATTTAAAAATAAAAACATATAAATGACTCGTAACAACTTGATATTGTTTGGAGGGCCACATGTGGTCCCCGGGCCGCCACTTTGAGACCCCTGATTTAGAGTGTCCATTTTGACCTAATCACCATATTGCATGTCTTTTGGACTGTGGGACCCCGGAGAAAACCAGCGCACACACGGGGAGAACATGGAAACATCACAAACCCGGGTCTTTTTGCTGTAAAGGCAAGAGCGCCAACCACTACACTAACCGTGTGAGTAATGCAGCAAGCCAGATGTGGCAAAGAAAGGTAGCATTGCAGCTTTGACCTTTTTAATATACACCATTATGTACTATTTTATTTCCTTTTTGTTAACAAAATAGATCTTTAGTTTGGCTTCCTTGGAGAAAGATATTAAATTCTGATATCAGTATATATAACAAAACTGATCAAATTGCATTCATCCTTTCATTAGAGATCATCTAAAAGTGTAAAATCTTTGAGGAGGGGTATTCTTCTACCTATTGACCCTCAGACTGAAATGCTTGCCCTTTTAAAAAACTGTTTCATCACTAGATTGAAAAGCAGTGGTGGGAGCATTCACAATGATGCCATTAATGTGAGAGAGAGCACCTGCCAGCCTCCTTCTGTGGCCTTCACGTTCCATCAGTTGACTGTGAGAAGTTGTGGTGAGTAGATCAGACAGAGCTATTATCTTTTTAACTTGTTGCACGGTTCACTAGGAAGATATAATAGCATTCACCTGCTCGGTGATAGTCTTCCCCTGGCTCGCTTTTTTGCAGAGCCGTAATGACATTGCTTCTGCTTGCATAATAGCCGGTGTTTTTACATTCTCTCATATGCTTATGACCATTTTATGCATTGTGGAAGATATCCAGCTAATTATTCTGGTGCAGTAAAAGCTCTTTTAGGTATTTTTCTGTAGCTAAAATGAATATTGAGTAGTGACACGAACAGTAACTGACTTCTTTTAACATAATGCACAAGAATATAACTTCCAAAACACATTGAGTCAGTACGAACCAGACTTTTTACCTCTCATCCAAGAGAGAGAGTTCTGAAGGTTTGTGGTGAAACACAGGAAATTTAAGCTCTGTGAAAAGTGGGCATTGCTCAAAACATGTGGACAACTGCCACCAAGGCGAGGAGGAATGATGCCAATCCAGTGGAAAAGAAAGAAACAAAAGGACATGCCTAAGAACAGTGATATGCCATGTGTTCCATGAGTATCTCAAATTATATAGAATATTTCACAGTTGGAAAGATGAATGTCTATTAAAAACTTAATTTAATATAATATTATATTACTATTATAATAAATATAAAAATACAAAACAAATGTAGGTCTTTTCCCTTGCAGCCATATCAGTTTTAAAACTACATTCAATCATTGTTGTTCTGTTTACTCGTTACTAGCGTAACTGTTTACATTCTGGGAATGAAGTCTCGTCCCCCTATGTGTGAGTCTAAAAAGTGCGGAACTGGCACAGGGCAAAAATGGAAAGGAAAAAAACAGATTTTTTTTTACAACTCAGTGAAAAAATGAGGGAGGGAAGCACATTAAAAGAAAATAAAATAAAAACTACTCCTATTCTAGCAATACAAAGCCAGATGCAAATTGGTGAAGTATTCCTTTAAAAACTGAGAAACCATCTCTCAACAGAGGAGGAGGAGAAGGTCTGCAACACCACCTATCTCCCTCGTACAATGCTGTTCTTTCAACTCTCTCCGGGAGACTAAACAAGTTGACTAATTTAACGTTGTTTGACCACAGGTATTCCGTGCAATTTGAACACACTAATGACCTGGAGCTCTCCACAGCTGTACCTGAATCTAAGCGGAAGTTTCTATCACACCAGTGAGCGCTGCACACTGCCTTGGGTGCACCACAAACCTTCAAGAAAAACTCAATGTGTTTTTGATTACTACGACATCAACATCAGGCTCTTTACAGTCCATAGGGTAAATATTTACATGATATAAAATTTTGTGCAATTTCGTCGACTTTAAAATTGCACATCTTCCACAAATCACTTGCTTATGACCATTTTATGAATTGTGGAAGATATGCTTGGGCCTCTATCAGTATAAATTTGCTGTGGAAATTATTTTCTATTTCATGATAACCTCATCTTGAATACTGATGTCAGTTTTGGTCTCAAATGTAAACTAAACAAGTAGAAATAGTCAAATTATTTTCTTGAGTGAATGAAATTCCAGGTTACAAACCACGTTTACTGCAGGTGGTAATTACAGTGTGTGGCCTGTAGTCTTTCAGTTTACCAGAGGCTTCACATTTGGGACGTTACGCTTTATACACACATGTCAACTGTGTGTGAGAAACGTAACTACGCAGACATGAACTACCAACTGAACTCAAAAATGACTGATTCTGCAGGATTGTGGTTTGGGTTTTCTGAGAACTAACGACTTGTTTTTCCTGGTATTTGCCAAATCAATCAATATATAAATAAATAAATAAATAAATAAATTCTCCAAAATCTATCACTTTTGAATTGTACATAGCTCAGGAGGAAAGCGCTATATCAGCAGCCTTCAATCATTCATTTATTTTGATCAGCATCAGGGACAGGCTACCTGCTTGCCGAACCAAATGGAAGTTAGGCGAGCAATTTATACTAAACTTCAAAGTTCAGACTGTATACTTGTGAGGAGGCACATCGAAGCAAACTGTGTTTTCCATGTCATCTCTGACAACAAGGCAGAGTAACATCCTTCCGGTGTCGCGGACAATGTTCCTGTACCTGTAGTCGTCTACCGTGTCTACATTTGACATGATATTTATATTACACCAGGTGCCGTGACGGCTGATTCCTCCCCCCCCCCCCACACACACACACTTTACTGAGAGATTTAGTCAGCATCTCTGGGAGGACGGCCCACATTTTAATCACATCACAAAGCAAACCGAGACGATGAGCGCGTACACGCAAACACAGACTGTCAGCAAACGCGGCGTACCGAGAGAACGAACGGAAAGCGAGGCAACAGAAACCAGATCACCGTTTGTAGGATGGCAGAAAAGTCCACAGAAAAAGGGGAGGGGGAAAAAAAGAAGACAGGAAAATCTGAGAGAGGAACCATGTGTGATGAGGGATGAGCTGAGCCCTTGTTGTGAGGCAAGACAGAATCTGCGAGCGGCATTAACGTGCCAGTGCTGCTTAAGCTGACAGCCTACAGCATGAAGGAAAAGGTCTTAGATGCACGAGATTTCTATAACTGAAAACATGGGGGTACAAAGTAATAAACAATCTACACAGGACAGGGGTATACAAATACCCACCGCACGAAGACAGATGTACAACCTATTTGCAAAAGATATTTACAGAAATGGTAGCAAGTCCCTGCCGCTGCAGTTATTGATGTGGCGTGATCCTGTTTTAAGCGCGGGGAAAGTCAAGGGTACGAGATGCTGGCTGGCCCTAGGAATCTCATTAGAAATGCAGCCCTCGCTGTGTTTGAACCCTTCAACAGCAGAGCAGGAATTAGAAGCTTAGCCAAACAGACCTTGAATCACAGCCTGTGAAAGAAGGGGAGTGTGTGTGAAAGTAAATCCTTGATCAATGCAAATGTCTCCGGAGTCCCACGATTCCTGACGAGTTCGGTCAAGAGTTTGTTTGAAATGTTTGGTTTAGGGAGCGCGGCTCGAGCGGCGGCGGCCGAGAGTCTCAGAGATCTCAGAGCAGGTTACGTCACGAGGGACAAATCCAAAATCAATCGCAATGAACTTTAGAGATCCATTCACTCAGTTCTTGATTGCAACATTGACTTTCACATAGTGCGACTTTTAAGCCCCCTGTGCGGAATATGAGCGTTTTATGTCAGCACCCCCTAGTGGAAGCCTTGATAAAGACACTGTGGGAAACAATCCTTACAATAAAACATTTTCCTGCAGCACAGAATTCAGTCGGTCTTAATCTTCAGTGTGATTAATCTGTCGAGTCTTCCCTCGATTGATTGAGTAATCGTTTCGTTCATAAAATGTAGAAAAATATTGATCAGTGTTTGTCAAACCTGGAAATGATGTTCTCAAATGTCTTATTTTTGTCAGTTTGAATGATTTATTTATTTATTATATCGAGCAAATAAACCATTTGAGAAGCTAAAAAAAAAAGTAAATCACACAAACTCTGTTTACTTATGAAAAAAACCCTCAAATTGATTAATCGATTATCAAAATAGTCGATTCATTTAGTTATTGATTAATAATCGATTCATTGTTTCAGCACTAGTTAATATGGTGATTTCGTAGTCTCGATGATGCTGAACGGCATGTAGACTAGTGGAGCCGGGAACCAAACCCACAACTCTTAACTTGATGTAATTGTTGCATTTTCTCAATTCTTGAATTGTGCTTTATCAGTAAAACTTCACTTTACAATGTATTTGTTTAAAATAAATGCTAACACCTCTACAGAGTCAACGACATGGATCCATCCATCCCCAAAGTGTTTCCTGTTCATAGTCGAGTAATAAACTCATAACACACCACATAGAGCCTCTAGCCTGTAGAGGAAAGTTGTACCAGTCTCGGGTTAAATGTAATTTAGAAGCATTTGCTTTGAAACCAGAAACTTCACTCATTTTAGGCAACGTTTGTTCAAATTTACACTTTGCCTCTGCACTGATTTGCATGAATTTATGTGACAAAATTGTGAGTTTTCAACTACATTCCAAAAATAAAATGCTGCCATGGAGGGACCATGAAAGAGGAACGTGATCTTGGTAAAACACACAATGTCAAGGATGTAACTATGAGGTGTTCAAAAAGCAACAAACACACAAGGCATTAAGTACTTTTACACTTGAAATTCCTTTTTCAAGCACAAGAAAAACAACCCTCTGTTCTAATTCATAACGACCACTCATTAAAAAATGCAGCATTCAGACAGTTTCACGCAGAGTTCAAGTGTTGAGTGAATTAAATATTATAAAAATCAACATAACCTGAATAATCTCACAAAGAACACCAGCAAACCAATCCATCCATCCCCGAACTCTCCGACTATACCATCTTTAAACGTGTTTTACAGTTATTAAAAATCCAACAACACATCTTTGACTCTCAAGTAAACGTTATTCCAGTAAAGAAATCACTCTTCAAAACGATATTTGGTGGCAAAGCGCTTCCATTTTGCTGATTTTACGCGCGGCTGAGCAAATGAAATTTCCCTCTGTATCTGTATGTAGCCAAAAATTGCAGCCGGCCGTGTTGTTTCCGTCTTTGTAAACAAACAGCTGGAAACATCGCTCGACTGTCCCAGTGGCCCTGGTCGTCATGGAGGCTAACAGCTCTCATTATGATCTCTGCGAGAGAAATGGCACCAAAAGCAGATGAGCTCAATTAAGGCCAAGGTTGTCACAAACTTTTAAAAAATAAAAAAATAAAAAAGTAGGTGGCAGTAGTTTGAAGTAGCAGTTAATTGAGTTAAGTTGCAAAGGCTTTCATAAAAACAAAAGCAATGCAGGCTGTGTGAGAAGAGGACGTGGAGTGACTGAGAGCAGCACAGAACAGTGGAGCCAAATGAAAAGATAATTGTGCACAAAAACCATCATGTGTAAAAGAGATAACATCTGTAAAACACTTGGGTAGAAGTATAATCAGGGATGCAGACCTGTCTTTCCAGTGTTTTTCATTGTGGTCAGGTTGGAGGACTCGGTGTTGAATTTGTCCAGCACCAGCTCCTGGTACTCCTCTGAAACCAGAGCTTGTTCGTCCACGATGTCCACAGGCGATTGGTTCTTTGCCGCACATTCTGGATACGAGGCGGCCCAGCCTCGGGGTCCGTGGCTTCCTGCGGAAGACAACAAAGACACGAGAACGTAAGGATAATGCCGTCTCAAACACACACAAATTAAAATCCACGGTAACAATGTAACTGGCACGGCGGCGAGACGGTTTGTTTAAAATGACTCCAGTGGAAATTGAGAGAAGGGAGACAATGACTCTTTCATATTCATTCAGCCGCATCGACCTTTAAGCTTCCACAAGACCTAGAAAAACAATTAAAATTCATCATTGGGCTCGAGGCAATTCCAGCAACAGTTGTCCAAATATGATTTACTAATATAAAAATGAGGTATGTTCCTATAGTGCCACAACAGAAGTGATGTTGGGGGATGTGTTCATAAAAGGAAACAACACAACACACTGCCTTAAGCAAGTCATGTGCAGTGTGTCCTGCAAACTAACTTCCTGTAGAATCCCCATCCACTGTCTGCACTTTTAATCCTCTATCCCCCACAGTAGCGCCCGTACAAAGGAATAATTCACAACCGACAGGGGTCCCCCCCCCCCCAACCCTTGAATGGACCAACGCAACAACAAAAGGCGAGGGATCAGGAGGGGGAGAACAAGGAAACATGCATGGATTTTTAACTTTCCGGGTGAACACAATATTTATGATCCAATTCCCCACAGATTCCCGGGGCAACTTTGTTTCTGGCTCATGAAAAAGATATGTGAACTCCTCTTCAAACCAACACCCCGGGATCAAGTGCGGTTTATGTCTCACCATGTGTAAACGCCGTGCAGTCGTAGACACTGTGTTCAAGTCTCTCAAATAAGACAGCGTCATTCTGATTTATTCAGACATGTTTAACTACATCGACCAGAGAATAATCATAAACATGCCTCATCCATCTCTCCAATACATATGCCACTAGTTGGGATTCATTTTTTTCCCGAAAATTAGACGTACTAAGCAGCAAGAAGACCCGGGTTCCAGCCCCTGTTGGAACAAGGGCCTTTCTGCATGGAGTTTGCATGTTCTCGGGGTGTGTGCATGGCTTTTCTCCGGGTTCTCCGGCTTTTTCCAACAGTCCAAAAACATGCAATATCAGCATTATGTAAATTGGACACTCTAAATTGACCATAGGTGGGAGAGTCAATGGTTGTTTGTCTCTAGTGAACCTGCGATGGACTGGTGAACTGTCCAGGGTGTACCCCGCCTAACCCCCTATGTCAGCTGAGATTGGCACAGCACCCCCCGCCCGCGACCCTCCTGTCGAGGATAAAGATGTAGAAAATGGATGGATGGATGTATTAAATACCGGGAAATGAAGAAATAAGTGGGTGCACATATGCATCTATTGACACCCAAAATGATCTTTTTGCAACTCCCTCCTCTGGCTAATGGGTACGTGGTCTGCAGCCAGTGGGGAAACATTTGGCTCCGCCATCTACTGGCTCTGTACTATCAACAAGTCTGTTACACTGCACAGGATAAAGAATTGCACTGACATTCATACTTTATATTATTGATGAAGGGGGGGAGGAGAGGAGTGAAAATGACAAGTGCTAGGAAGGACACTTGTGCTGCACTGTGCACTTTGCTTTTGTGCCTGGTGTACAAGAGTCTGTAGTTGTACATGAACACCAGTTTTGCGTGTTAAATCTGAAATTTGAACAGTATAACACATTTCAAATAATATTTGTTTGAGTTTTTGCCTCAATGTCCAAAAACAGGCCAAAAAATGGAGACAAAGATGCTGATTTTTCCAATAGCACAAACCGTCGCGTAATTACAGTAATGCAAAGTGCGCAAACGTACTGTCTGTGATATGCTCGGTGTTAATGTCTGTGTCTTGTCTTCTGAGAAGAAAACCCTTATAAAAGCAATATCTTACTTCATTGTGTGAGGCTGCAAGCGCAATGATCACTCCACATTAACATTACATCTCTTTACTAGAGCAGAGCAGGCACATTTCTCTTGCTTAATAACATAAAAGTAGATAATGCAAATGAAAAAAAAAAATGCCCATAAAAATGTACAACTGTGGAGCATGCACAGGCTTTTTATCACTTTATCTTAATAGGCTATGCTGCGTTTTACTGGTGCACGGCATGCAAACACACACATCTGCTGCATGCTTTATGACGGAAAACTGTCAAATTACATTTATTTCACCTACGTTCTGTGCATTTCTGAGAAATAATACAATTTCTCCCCATTTCCCGTAATTTTCCTGGAATCTGGAAATGGTCCTGATTGAGTTTCTCGAGATTAAAACGTTAGGTTAGAAAAAAGATGCTTTAAGAAACGTCTTTTTTGCCCTGTGTGATTATATTTTACATCTATTGTCTTTAAAAACACTACCGGCAAGTTTATGGATTTATGAGGTAGGGACAGCAAACAAACATTGTGATTGACTGGAGCTGCATTTGTGACTAATGACTGCATTAGAAAGCAGGATTATATTTGTTTTCAGTCATGGCTTTAGACTCACCAATACTGTCTCTGTCAGTGCAACTCTAATATCCCATAGTCTGGATAGACGGATTCGTATTATATTGTATTATATATGTATTATATTAATACTAAAAGGCAGGAGGAAATCGGCTTGCAAATCTCAAAAATGTCAACAAAGTGGAGTGAATGTACCATTTTCACATAAAAACCTCCAGACAAACATATTTCTCTGTTCTCTTCCATTCCATTAGATTTTTTGATTGATTCCATGTTATCCATCAACTTACCAGCAAAAATGCAATATGTCTACAGCTCAAATGCTTAATACATAAGCTCTCTACTGCAGCCATAAAAACCCACTGTCATAAAAACAAACCGTCACCAAGGCCAACCTCACTGAAATTAAAAAGAATCAATCGATATGGGATTTAGAAGTTGAAGATATAAAAGATATTGGCATTGGGAGAAGATTAAGCAAACCTGTGCTTATGGTCCTAGATAACTAAAAAATGTCCTCCACCCGAGGACCAGGCCATCATAATGTCTAACAAGTGTAGCTGGTAAGTAATTTAAGGTATGGAATAATGTTTTCATATTTTTTTTTGTCAATTTGAAATGGATGGGTTATAAAAAATGTTCATTTCTAATGTCAGTCGAACAAACCAGAACCTTCACAGACATATAGAAATGATTTTCGTGAAAATGCATTAATACATTTTAATAAAGTTCACCCTTTTTCCTTTGCTTTACTAAAAAAACTCTCTTCTCAGATCACACGACATGAAGTTACTTTTATCATGTCCGTGTTTCCTCATCAACAAAATATATGGAATATGCTCAAATGATCAAATTCTCGAAACTGAAACATGTCGATCAGAGTTTACCAAATCTGGAAATCATGATGTTTTGTTTTGTCAACACAACTTTTCCAGTTTTAATTTTTTTGACAAATGGAGCAAATAACCCTGAACGTATTCACATTAAGAAGCTGAAAGCCGGTATTAATTGTTAAAAAAAAGAAAACCTCTAAAACCAATGAATCGATGATCAAGATAATTGACTGACCACTAGTCTATTCAAACCAAGAGCTAAAACAAAACCATCAAACAAACACATGTTATCTAATCAGTTCAGGGACACAACAAGCTGGAGTTTAAGAGGTCAGTTGCATTCAGTGCCACAAAAAAAGGTATAATCTTTGCTAATTGTCCATTCAAACACATCTCATTTACTGCCACAGAGATAATTCTGGCTTTGCAGAGCAGAAAAAAATCAGATGAGGACGAGCTGCACAGCAGTCGATTAATCTGTCTCAGTGCCATCAATCAGAATGACTATAATCCCAGTGCTTACGCATTTCCCCCCCCTGCAGCCTTGCTAATATGGAAGAACCTTCCACGTGCGGGAGAAAAGATATCTGAGCCGTTTCCTGTTATTACAAGAGATTTTTTTTCATGTTATAACATGATCCAAATCTTTATTTTTTGAGTCCGCTTTATTGATGGATAGTCCCAGAATGTTTACACCACAGAGAAATGCGCTGCCAAACTGAGGAGCGACAAAGTAAGTTACACTATAAGATGAATTAACGGTGTGGATTTCACATGGTTTTAATAAAGTTACTAATGGTGCGCGCATTAATCACTCGCTGGCACGACAACAGGGACAATTTGTAGGTTCTGTGTCTGTTTGCCGTTGCAAATAATGCGATGCAAATAACATTTTCCACAACACTTGGCACGATAAGGCCTGCATAGAGCCCATTAAACGTTGGTGCAGATGCAGTTCGAGAGGTGGAGTTCTTAAAATGTACAGATCTTGATTTTTAAAAAAGTCTGACATACTAATGGCCTGTTATTCACAAGTCAGTGCAAGTGAATCATGTACAGAAAGATTGTTCAGCCTTGTCCTAGTCTAAAACTTGCAGCACCCAATCAATTTCGTTAATATGGAATTATAATAAGGTATTTCTGTATGTTTTTTTGTAATTTATACATTTATTTTGCATGTTAAATATATATTTTTATAAATTAAAAATACAATATAACACATATTGTCACATACATCATTACCAGGATGGAATATCTTGATATCGTTTTGAGGTCATGTCACGCACCTCTACTGAACAAATGGTTTGTCCCAGAAAGTTGATATTTTTTCAACTTGACTGGCCCCCATCTGACCAAACTGACACCCAGTCACCCACTCAGGTCTTTTGAGTTTGAGACCCCTAGTTTTAGATCAATTCTAGTTTGTTCTGTTAATTAGTTTGTTTCTGCGACTATAGCAGGTGGGTGTCACAAACTCATTTGAAGTTCAGGGGCCACAGACAGCACAATTTGATCTAAAGTGGGTCAAACCAGTCAAATAATAGCACAATCACCTATGAACAACAACAGATTATGAACAACCTGAAATTTCTTGCGAAAAATAAGCCAAAATATAATATTTCACATCACGACCTAGATTCTAATCATTTTCAAGTTTCACAAATTAATCCTGGGGGCCAGATTGGACCCACTGGTGGGCCGTTTCCGGCCCATGGGTCGTACGTTTAACACCCCTGGACTATAGGCTAGTACAATATCAGTGTTATGCTTACAAAAACAAAAACTAGAGCCAAGGCACTTGATGCCCAGCTGCATGATAATAAATGCCCACTGGTGACAAAGTGCATTGGTAACAAGGCAGCCTGTAAAAGGGACTTTTATGCTGAAGCACAGACTTATAAAATACTGATTATCTGTCTCTTTGCATCTAATATTATGCACAATATCTAAAAGGTGTAAGAGAGCAACGAAACATGAGAATGTTGTTCTTTGTTGAGACAGTGACAGGTGTGATTATTTTGTTGTTGGGGCAATAACTGGTCATATTTTGTTGGAACCCTGAGCCCCTTATTTTAATGGAACAATTCATTCCCTTTATTGTTGGTGTAATCTTCTGTTTACGTCTTTACATTAAAAATGAACGGCTTCTAATTGGAAGAGGTGACTTTAAAAGTAGCTCATTTGTGTAGTGCGGTGTCCTTGAAGGATTCACACAATGTTACATTTGCATTTGCATCTACGGTGTGTTTATACATTAATATTAATATCACAGGCGCCAGGTCAAGTCGGAGCAATTCTGAAAATGTGACAGCTGCAAAACCAGCATATATGGCCTCTATCAGCTTTGGTGCTGAAGTCAATATTGGTCTCGAAGACGGTTTGTGGCAGAGAAAGTTTCAGAAAAGTTTTGCCTTTTACATAATTTTACCGCATCTAATTTATGAATTTGACAGTGAAAGGGGCATTTGTTTTCCAACTTTAAACTAAGCTAAACATGGTTTGATGCTGAATTTGATGATAAAGCTTCACGTCAATGTTAGGATATTCAAAATATAAAAATCATTCCTTTCAGCCCCTTTTCCACTAGTGATAGTACCTGCTACCATTTTTAGTGCCTGCTCTGGTGAGGTTCCAACTGAGGCGAGTCAATATTATGCGTGATGTCGTCAGACTGCTGTGCACCACTCACAGGAAGAGGCGAGACATCTGAGACAAGAATCAAACTGAACAATGCCGAACTGTTAATCAGTTAAAAAGACTTATTTGCGATGCAGCTCATGGAATAAAATGAAGAAGAATCGTTTAGAAATGAGATCATGTGTCGTTGTGAATGGAGATTGCGATTTCTTAACGATTTATCGTGCAGCCCTAGTACTGCTCATAGCCGGTACTGAACAAATCTTTTTAATTAAGTGATTCTAATGATTCAGTACATTGAAAACAACTGCTTTACAAGTCACTAGTTACTAGTTTGTGTGTGTGTCGCGCGTAAAACAAAGTCACCGTCGTTTCATGCAGCCGTGCTGTGGTGACTCCACCCATGTTGAGGAGGTACTATTTTGTAATGGAAACACAACCAAACCGTGTAGAGGCGAGGCGAGCTGGGACCACGTAGTGGAAACACAGTTTAAAAAAACTGAATTAGCAATGTAAAGTTTGTGACATCCATTTAGTCTTTTAATCTCGCCTGCTCTCAGCTCACGTTTTTTTAATGACGTGACACCGCTAACATTTATTAACTAGTTTTAAGTAAAACAGGCACATGTTTGTGTAAATACTTGGTACTTTGAGATCCAGGTGTCATCCCATTAACCTTGGAATAAAAAGCTGTGTCTTTGCTTCCATGGTTACACCGACAGAGCGACGATTGCCTTGTCATTTACTTTTTTTTTTTTTTTTGTCCCTCTGAGAGTAAGCATCCATGCTGTACGCCGCCTGGCAGACATTTCCAGAAAATAAACATGTTTATCAGTCCATACGTTAGAAATGCCAATATATATATATATATACACATGTGTATATATATATATATATATATATATATATATACACATGTGTATATATATACACACACACACACATACACATAGATATTACATTTTAAGTAACTTGTACCCGAGTTTCAATTATAACAGACAGTAAGTCAACACAAGAAGAGCAAGAATAATGTGCAGTGCAGGTACATTGATCTCATTTTACAATGGTTTTGAATATAAATCATACAGAACTCTCCTGAACTTCAGTTCATCGAAAGCTAAGAAGAGGAAGACCGAGTGTTTATGCGTGCAAGTGATTCAGGTACAGTTAAATATTACCATCTGCCAACACCTTGTAGATGACACGTATGGTGTGTTTGTACATTTTGCAGCCATAAAAAGAAGTTGCAAATTACAAAGAAATAGGGAAGAGGAAATTTATATGATTTAACTGTCTAACACGCATTGTTTGAGCAAACCTAAGAAGAGCAAAAGAGTACATGATGATAAAAAATGGTGATGCAATTCTAAAATCCTATGAATGGGGAGGAAAATAAACAGCTGTGGGCTGGAACAGGCTGTTGAAACACATCTGCTTAACACATTTGGGCTAATAAACATTATTGAGAAGAAGTAGAACTTAAATAAATGTTGGTATATTATTAAAATCCTGCCAGATATACACATATATAAAAAGTAAGCCACATTATTCTTATCTGCACACACTTAAAATCATTAAATCCAATCTGGAAGTACAGTATCGGCTTTCTCAGTGTTACTTCAGGCAGCAACCATGACAGGTGATGAAAGGCCC
Organism: Solea solea; assembly: GCF_958295425.1. Classification (NCBI taxonomy): domain Eukaryota; kingdom Metazoa; phylum Chordata; class Actinopteri; order Pleuronectiformes; family Soleidae; genus Solea; species Solea solea. Next base: position 3,407,983 of record NC_081139.1, read on the forward strand.
TGCAGTTCAGAGAGAGAGCTGGTTAATTAAGATAACTACTTTTACACCGATGTGATGCCAAAGCCCAGGTGACATAAAGAGCACACGTGAGCCAATAAATGTTCAGAGCCAATGGATCATCAATAATCTCTCCAATCTCAACACCGAGCGATATCGCATTTTGCATTACCGTAGTTATGCGACAGTTTGTGCTATCGGAAAACCAACATAGCCAAAGCCAACATGTGGTTATTACGGTAATGTCACCTGCACTGTTGCAGGAATGACAAAAACTCAACAAAAATGTTATTTTAAATATGTTTAATACTGTTCAAATTTCAAATTGAACACTCAAAATCAGGTGTTTGTGTACAACTACAGTGTATTTCTTCCTTTTAAATTGTTAATACACTATTTTAACATGCAGTTAATTGTAAATAACTGCCAGATACTGAAAGTTATTCAGGGAAAATGGGGCAAAAGCACTTTCTCACAGGACATTTTCTGGTTCTTTTCGGGTTAAAATAAGCAACAAAAAAAGTCCAGACGGACATTTTGAGGCTTAGTTAATAAAACACAAGAGTCATTCTGAAGTTGCTCTCTCCATCAGTGATTCTGTTGGACACATGCTGCCCCATGTTGTTACACAAGTTCAAAAATGTCGTTTATATAACAGGGAGCAGGTCATTTTAGGTTTGGGTGATGACTGATGTGATGAGATACAAGTTTTGTTAACTTACTCGGTCCTTTCACTTTAAATCATGAGCCAGATTCCTGGGCCTCCACTAATTATTGAGGTGCTCAGAAGTGGTACTTCACTTCAGATATTAATCTGCTTTATTAGTGTGGAAGATGTGCATTAATCTATCGTCTCCTGCTGTAGCCCGACTTCCCACTACGCCTCAAGCACACTCCAAACCAAAAGCCGCAATGTGCTGCTGTCTGCTTGCCATGGAGGATAGGCCAAATTAATAAATTGTACAGTAGCGATCCTTAAGAAAAAAAAAAAAGCTTTCTGCTCCTTTTGGAAGTGCTTTGGATTTAACTCGTCCTCAAAAAGCTTTGCTTGCTTTTCAGAAATTGGTACAAGCTGCCATGACTTGACCAAAAATAATCAGATGGGGTTATGAAGTAAATATCAAATAAACCCCTGGCAGTCTCACTGCCACAGTTCATTCATTGAAGTCCCACTCATACTGCATGTCTCACCAATGTGGAGACACAGGACCAGGAGTGTTAAAGTTACTGAAGAACGTGACGCAAAATCGACCCTTTTTTAAAGAAGAAATTGCAGCAGCAAATGAAAATGCACTCAATGAGAAACTCTGACCACACAAAAGTCACTACAAGGGTCTTAAAAGTTTCCAATGTTAACCTTTTCTAAGACCGATTCAAGCACATCCTACGGTCTCCATGGCAATGCAGTCTGCAACAGCTGTGATTGGCCTGCTTGGCCGCATCACTTCCAGTGTGGCTGGATAAGCAAACAAAACTCCTCTGAGCTGCAGGGTCAAGGAATGTACGTCATTTACGCATCAAAACTGTGCAAATAATTAATTTCACATTTTCCTCTCGCTGAGCGAGAACCCCATTCATCGACTTTGTTACAATGTGACAGTGTCACATTCCATTCACTTAACTTTCTGAGTCAACCATCAACACACTCAATACTCGCCCACACACAGATAGATATGTTAGACAAACACTGTTTGTTTGGGGATTAAATAAGGTGTATTAAAAGTATACAAGGTCAATACACGGTCATCGTGCAGCAGACATTTGTTTGTTATGAAGGTCAATAAGGTGCCACGCGGTTGAGGTAGTAGTTAGCACTCTTGCCCCTGCCGCAAGAAGACCTGGGTTTGTGACCCGGTTGGTTCTGCATGGAGCTTGCATGTTCTCCCCGTGTGTGCATGGGTTTTCTCCGGGTTCTCCGGCTTGTGAATGTGAGAGTGGATGGTTGGTTGTCTCTATGTGGCCCTAGAGCGGTAGAGGATGGATGGGTGGTTAAAGGTAAACCACACAACCCTAAAAATGACAAATAAAACCCTACAACCCTGTAGGATGAAGACAAAATGACATAAACTTGCAAGTGCAACAACACAATGACCAACCAACCCTAATTGGACACAATTTTGTTTTACCTTGGAGTGAGCAGCTTTTAGGTTAGTAGTGAATGCACAGTGTGTGGTGCTCAAATAAAATAATCTAATCTGGAGACACTGCCAAGCAAACGGACATTGATGATGATTTCAGGAGTTGAGGAAATAAGGAATTCCTCAAATCCCAACAAAACTGGAGCAAAACTATAAACGAAAATCTGCGACTATGGCACAATTCATGTCTCTAGTACTTGAATGATTAAAACGCCATCTTCCACAGCATTGGTACTATTACAGTAACAACAACAAAAAAAGCCATTTCTGCCTGTTTGACTACCGCAAACATCTGACAATCAGAAGGCACTTGGTATCCTCCCTGGTGATTCATTACCAGGCTGTAAAGAAGAAAACAGTATTCACTTTCTGTGTTCTCTGTCTTCAGTTACAGCAGCAGCAGCAAACGGTCTGCATGCTTATTTGGTTCAGTTTCACAGTCAAGATCACTCCACTTTTTGTTCCGACCGTTAACCCCGCAACTCCTCAAGCGTCCTTAATGCGGCAAAGTCAGCAATTTAAACCCGACAGTAGCTTTTCAAGTTCAACCCAGTGTGCTTCAACACAAATCCAGAAGAAGAAGAACTTAGCAGTGTGCTAATAGTGTCCGACAGCACTGTACTGTACTTCCTTTGAAAAATGATCTAAACTAAAACATGTTTGATAATGCAATTAAGAGCGTGACCTCACAGCCCTCACTCCACCCAGTCACTTGCAGCCCATGTCTGCTGGAGAGGGTGGAGGAGAAGACAAACAACTAACCCTTCTCGTACAATGTGTGTGCATGAGTTATGACAATGGACCGTCGGTGCTTTGGTCCCGACATCAAACGCTTAAATGCACAGTCCTATTATTAAGTTGATTGTCAATAGACATGTGAAAAATTGTATGCGTGGACTGCCATTTACTCAACATCAAAAGCATTCACTGACTCTCCGATATGACCACACAGGGAAACCTCATCAGACTTAAAACAATCAACACTAAAAATGAATCAAATAAATGATTCAAACATGAAAGATCTCCAGGTCTTTTTAATGTTCAGTGCTCAAATATGTCTTTGCCCTTGACACCACTAAAAATAAAGTATTACTTCTCATCTCCTCATTAATGTAATATTGGTATTTGTCCCAAATACTGACGATAAGCACACATTCAACTTAACTCATGCGATCAAACACGACGACACCACCAAGGATCGCTAGTACTATAAAGCATTAGAATTTCTAAATGAAACGCATCTGATGCAATGTAACATTTAAAAAAGGAGGTGAGATAAGATGTGTTTGATTGTGTAATTGTTGCAGACTATACAACCATTGATTTCAGGTGCTCTCGCCGAGTTCTGAGAAGAAGGTATCTGATAAGAATGGCGCCACGGCCGTCTCAGAGCATGAGCTCAATCTTTAATCAGGGGTCATTGCGTTCCACACAGCGGCCCCAAACACATAAAAGCAGGTAGGGGAAGTGGTAAATCATACAGGCATCGGGGTCTAATTGGCCACCAGAACGAGCTCCAGCCAAAATATTGTTTTCCCTTGGCGCTATCTGCTTCCATCTCGTGGACTTTCATAGAAACTGTGGCTTCCTGTTCTTGGGTGTTGGCCACTGCATAAGTACAACATCCCCTAGTCTGTAAAAATAATCTCCAGGACCTTGTGTAAAGAAAAAGAGGGACAGAAATACATTCCGTCCCATGAGGAAGAGCTTCCTCTACAATTCAAAAACGTTGACGGCTTCCCCTTTAAAATGGCAGGAGGCCAAGAACGCCAACAAAATGTTTAAGTACATGGAGTACTGAGGGTCTGTCTCAATCTAAAATGTTACATTTATTGTTGTTAAATGGCAATTTCTTTGCTATTCAACACATATAATTTAATAATTTATAGAGATATTTTCCTCCAATGTCATCCAGAAGTTTGTACCCAACCTTGAGCTTCTCTTAAGACTCATTTTTAGTTGCATCGCTCCAATCTTAAATACAGCGGGTGTTAGAAAACTGATTTATGTGTAGCCTGCTCTATAGAAAGAGGAGAAGGGTGCAATTTGTGGGCCATCACTCTCCCCGTGTGTCCTGATCCATCTGATCTGCCTCGCAGCACAGCTGTTGTTCCGCGACGGCCGATGCAGGTGATTGCGAAGCAGCAGCAGGTGGAAAGCCTTCTCTGTCAGATCAAACAGCTGTGGACTGTATGCATCTAGACTCATGTCCACAAAATAATTAACTTAACTCTGATAAGACCTTTTCAAAGCAGACTAACAGATGTGGCCTGAGTGACTGCAGTCCACCGTACAGGTCTAAACACTCAATGTGTGTGTGTGTGTAATCATGTTTATATTATTATCACCTGCACTTTTAACACCACGTGAATAAAACGCATGAAAAATGTGTGATTCCTGCTGAACATTATATAGCGAAAGAAACGCTAAGGAATCAAAGTGTTGACATTTCAAGAAAAGGGACACATTATTATGTTGCAATATTTAACCCTTCTGTTACCATTTGGCATTCGTAGCTTCTCATTACCGTAACTCCTAGACCATTTGTGATATCTAGAGAATTCAAAAACTATGGACTGGCGATCTGTCCAGGGTGTGACTCCACCTTTTTGGATAAAGCAATATAAAATGGATGGATGGATACCGGAAAGCCGAGAAATAGAACTGTGCGCTCGTATACTTGGATTGACATATACAAGATTCACCATTTTTGGAGCCTAACTGCCAAATTTAGTGGGGAACTTTTGTCAAATGTATGTTTGTGTTTGGTTTCATGGCGGCGTTTCACATTCCCACTTTTAACCACAGCCACCGTCTCAGAGCAGATGAGAAACAACGGTTTCGAGCTTCCTAAGGGTAGGATGTACAGGAACGCCTCGGTCCATCCCAGATTTAAAGTCCGGTTTTCGGTGTGTGTGTCACTTGATTCAAGCAGTATGGTTACTTCATTGGCAGCTGTCGGTGAGTTCCAGCACTAGCCCCAGACGTGTTATGTATACGTTCGCAAGCATTACCATCTCTCTACAAGTAAACAAAAATTAAAAAGGCACAGGGCTTTAAAACAATTAGCTATTCACTATTCACAATAAAAATCACCAATCGAGTACTATTTTCTGTTTTCCTACTTGTCAGTGAGCTTTAGCTGGTACTTGTTATACAACCAGCCTCAAGTGCCAGGACCCTTAGTTGTGGATTACGTCTGATACGATTTAAGGATACTCCACAATTTTAAATGACTGGTATCAAAATTGCATTGTTAAACGTGTTCATTATTTTTGTGCAGTCACCGTGTCAAGAGATGAGCTCCACAAATACAAGCGCCGCATCTCCGAAAGCATACAAAACAAAGATTAATTTGTGTAATCAAATTATAAAGCAGCAGGAGTAACTAAGTGGCCAGTAATTGCATTTGGATAAAAACTAATCCGTCATGCCTTGTGGACAACTACATTGAAAGAATATAGTTAAACATCTAGTTAGACAATCCAGGCATGCGTTGGGACATTGATATAATGGAATAAAATCCAAATACTGTGTGTATTTAACGGACGTGTGCAACAGAAAACGGACTCATTGCTCTAGATAAACAATTGTAAGATGTCATATGATAATTGTGAACTCGTGCTCTCAAAGAGAAGCAAACAAAAGGATTAAAGGGAGAAGCATAAGCAGCGTTCTGTGTTAATATGTGACAATCTACAGTAAAACTGCTTCATATGCAGGACTGAAACCTACATTGTTAAGAATTTATTTTTAGTAAAGCTTAGGCAAAACTAGTTTTTCTCCTCCACAGAGATACATCAAGTTATAATAACTTGATTTGACTTTTGAGTTTTATACTTCCAGCTATATACTGTACTTCAACTTCATTTAATTTATTGTTGCAACCTTTTTAGCCGTTTGCCTTTGCCTCGTCTATTGACACTCTTTGAGGAGAGAGAGGTCAGAGCATGTAAATGAAAATACTTTTCCTTCAAAGTTCATTCAAAGTTTATTGCCTTGGCATAAATGCTGTTTTTTGGGGTTTTTTTTTTTCCATATTGCACAAAAGACTCTCGTTTTCTCTTCAGGGGTTTGCTCTCTGCGAATCGGTGCACACTGACAACGATCCAACACTATCGGTGAAAGGAAACCTCTTGCTAATTGAAGTGGGAGATAAAAGGTGAGCATTCACAGATCTCCTCTACAGAAAAAAGCAGTGCAACGCTGATTAGTGACGCTACATTAATCCACTTCGTCCAAGGGCAACTCTTTCATATCAGCTAACTGTCAGAAGCACGGCGCTAACCTTAGCACTCGCGTATGTTCTGCAGCTGCGTGTGATGGACATTTCAATAACAGGAAAAAGAATTGAAGTCAGACGGCCTTTAAATTGTAAATAATTCACTACAGAACTTCTCAAATAGTGGGGCAGGCCCCACTGGGGGGGCACGGTGAGGTGTCAGGGGGGCGTGAGAGGCAGGGCAGGACAACTCATATAGTGGTTTATACAGATAAATAAATAAATATGATCAGGTTCTCAATAGTGTTTCAATTTGGGGGGGGGGGGGGGCCTCTGTGGGGGGCATGACAGAAAATAATTGAGAACCACTGGGTTAGGTCTTCTTCAAAATATGTCAAAATATGGGCCCATGGTTATGAATCTTTAAGTGCACAATACACTCACACAGAGCTGAAACAATTACCCTGTTAATGTATTATTTATCGATTACTAAGTGAATCGTCAACTATTTTGATAATCGATTCATAATTTTTTTCATGATTAAAACAAGATTTCGGATTGTTTTAGCTTCTTGGATGTGAATATATTCTTGGTTTCTTTGCTCCATATAACAAACAAATCATTAAAAGTGGTTTGACAAACACTGATCAACGTTTGTTTTAACATTTTCTGATATGAAAATAATGGATTATGAAAATGATCGTTAGTTGCAGCTCTACACTCACAAACACATACACACACAAAATAAAATAGAAATAGGATCCATCTCAGACGGGGGCCTGGATAGCTCAGTTGGTAGGGACCCCCACATAGGGCAAAGGGGCCTGTTGCAATGAACTGGGTTTGATTCTTCCTCCCTCTCTCCCCCACGTTCACACTTCACTGTCCTGTCCAATAAAGTCAAACAGGCCATGAAATATCTTTAAAAAAAAGAAAAAAAAGAATCCCTCTCTGTCCACATCTGTCTCTCTCGTTTGGACAACTCCGCTCACTACAAGTCGTCTTTACCTCTCGTGAACTGTCACTGCCCTCATATTACATTCATGCAGATTCATCCATTAGTTTAATTATCTCTGCTCTGGCTCTGAGAACTTCCACTAAGTTATGACTCCAGCACCTGACTATTATTCCTGTGACCACATTCCTGACCCGCCAGTGAGAATGCAGAATTTTTATGGCTTCATTAACTTGTTTCGGTCTCAGGTACACGTTTATATATTATTGTGGAGTGAAGAAGGAAAGAGAGAAAAATAGAGGTCAATAAAATAAAAGTGAGAGTGTTTATTATGTGCGTCCAGCCCCACTTTCTTCACAATGAGATCACAAAGCCAGTGTGATCACTGCTGCACAGTGAAGCTATGGTGTCACTGCACTAAGTTAGACATGTTTTCTGTTATTATGAGAAGTATGTATATATATATATATATATAAAAAAATCATTTGACATTGGCAGGACAAATTAGACTACGGTGGGCTATAACAGTGTAGATAATTGATGGGAAATACTGCACACACACATACACAAGAAACATTAGAGGATCGCCAATGAATCACACGTCACCCTGGGGGGTACATAAATATTTGTATCATATTTACGGCATTGAGTAATATGTTCTTTATTTTCTCAATTAAAAATTAAATTGTTGTTGAAATTATGATGTTCTCAAATGTCACGTTTTGTCCACAAACCAATATTATTCAATTTTGATGATTTCTTTGTTATATGGAGCAAAGACACCAGAAAATGTGTTTTAGTTCTATAAAAAAGAAAAAAATAATACCCACACTGATTAATTGATTTTTTTTCCAGCCCTAATTTACATGCAAATAATATGAACCACACAATGGCCCTTAAGAAAAAGTCAAGGAATACCCAAAGTCATTAGGGTGTTTCCGCTGGGAAACGCACACATTTGTACAAAATTTCAAGGTAATTCATCCAGAAGACCTTGAGATGCGTCAGACTGCTGCACCCTGGTGGAATGAGAGACAGCCAGAGACAGTCTCGTCCCTGTGGAGCAAGAAGCTTTTGTGGATAAAACAAAAAAATGCAAAACATGTCCCAAAGATTACAGGAGCACAAGTGTCACCATTCTCACATTAGGCAGCTGGTCATCACAGGGCAGAAGGAGAAGTCAAAGATGTCTGGCAGAGAGGAGCCTCGTCACAGGAACCGAGGAGCACAACGACAGAGTCGACCGTGGTTCACTGGAGAGCGATTAAAAAGGCCAGGCAGAAGGAGTCGAGCAGACTGCCGTCTCCCAGGGGAACAAGAGGTTGCGAGACACATATAGAAGCCTCTCGCTTACTTGCCTGCCATGGCCACAGGATAACCCCGCAGCAGGAGGTCAAAACTAAGCAGGCCATTAGCCACAGTCAGCAGGTGGAGGTGAAAGATCTCCACCCACACGATCAACCCTCAGACATGTTATCTGGAATTTAATTTTTGCCAGCTTGTACATATTACTTTACAAGAAGTAATATTTCATTTTTATACTTCGAAAACCACACAAATCTCCCCGTAATCCGTCCAAAATTGACCAAAATATAAGAGCTCATCTCAGTTATGTCAAAGTAACGACAAGGCGGCTCCAGATGGTTCATAATTCTATGTTTTGTTTTATTTATTTAATATCGGTCAGCTTTCAAAATTGGACACAAGCTGTGAATGGAATTTGGGACGTGGTGTTTGTCCAAGCAGAGATTAGAAAATAAGATGTTAAACTGCCCTAAACTTGTATTTATCTCCATGAAAACCTACTACACCAGAGGTGTTTGGTACTAGTAGAAGCAGTGGGGCAGAGAACACACCGGGAACAATTACCTGATCTACATACACACATTTACAACTTACATCTAAACAGATTAGTGTGAATGTCACAACTGCTCAGTGATTTGGATAAACATTTTAATTGCTATTTTTCTGACCCATATTGCAATTTATTTTGTATATAACTCAAGTTAAGGGGTCACTTACAACACAATTTAACCAGTACCAGTAAAATAATAGCATATTAACAAGAAGATCTTTTTCCCTTTGTTTTACATTTAATGAAGAATCTTTTTTTCCGAAACATATAATGAACAACCTGAAATACTTGTACATGGCGTGTGCATAACAACTTACAGATCACAGTGGATCAACAAAGGCACAACACGTTTAGTCACAAGTTCATCTGAATCTGACAATTATAGTTTTTCACATTAGGAGCAGACTGTAATCGTAATGTGAAATTTTAACAAAATCATCCTGCGGGCAGGATTGGACCCCTGGGTGGGCCGTATGTTTGACACCCCTGCTCTAAAGCAAGAACAAGAATTTAAACTAAATGTGTTGCTTTAAACTGTGATTTCTATTGTAAAATTATTAATTGCTCAGCGCGACTGAGATCCATTTTCAATTCTCTGCCATCTTTGCAATATGAAGAGGAATTATCAACAATAACGAGTGAACTCAACTTCAACTTTTTAAGCATCAACTAAACTTGTATCGGTTTTCTATCAAATCATTTTCACCCACTCTTCCTGCAAATCACCTCATGTTCCAAGATACACTTACGCTCTCACACAGGCTACTAATGATCTACCCACATTTTTTAATGACGCTTTCAAGTGAAGGAACAGTGAGGTTCACTGCAAAGCTTGTGTTTGTGTTTGCTGAACCAAGAATAAAAGAATATTCCCATGTTCCACTCCCCAACGTTCGTACCATGCCAACATTTTTGTTTTAAAGCATTTTCTATGTTTTTACTTCAATGTGAAATAAAAAAAAAATAAATAAAAAAAAGTAAAGGTGCTTTTTTAAGGTTTAGTGCAGGGGCTGCATTTACCTCATTTCAATTTCAAATACAGTGCGCTGAACACAATAAACCCTGAGCCTGTCTAGCTATTAGCGCGAGATATGTCGTTAAACAGACAAGCAGAGGTCATCTTAACGTAACCATCTTAGCAGAGATAAACATCACCTTCAGCCAAATTACCCTCCTGATTTGCATCCCTGCATATACGCCACTAACAGACATCGACTGAGCGGCACAAAAGCCTCCATCAAACACACCCGTATACCAACTGCTTGTTCACAAGCTTCTATATTCATCCTTTTTTCTTCTTTTTTTTTTACAGCCAAAGAGTGGGATAGTGTACGAGTATGAGTCAGTCACTTCACAAAGAGAGAGGGGAGGATGTGAAGCCTGAAAGCAGCCGAGCGAGAGAAACAGTGCAGGTTTTCTAGCTGTAGGTGCCCTGAAACTGCTAATTAGACCACAAATCACACAATTGCACATGACCACATCCCCACATGAGTGTTGAGCTAAGGCACAGCAAGCAGCCATTTTAAATCCATCCCTAATCCAGTGTGCATCTCGTCCTCCTTGCTGTTCTCGTGGCATCCACACGCAAAGGCCCCGCTCAGAACCGAGGCTGCACTATGAAAGATAGACGACGAAGGAAATTAGAGAATAGAGTGGAGGAAGACGAAGCCCATAGTGACAAAAAGCAATGTATTCCAGAAGATGAATCATGGTGTGGTTGCATTCGTTTCATATATAATAAAGTTGCTCTTGGAAAAGACTATGAAATCCTCTGAAAACACTCAACTCCCTTTCCTTAACATGACAAAACATTACTAAACTTGACATGAAAAAAAACGAATAAAACAAAATGAAAGAGCAGACTGTGTGATGTTATCAAAGGAGCTAATGGCTATATATATATATATATATATATATATATACATATACATTTATACACATATATATACACACATATATACATATATATATATATATATACTGTCCATCTTTTTTTCAATAAAATCATATAATCCGCTCCACAGTCACCATTAGCCTGCAAACGACAGCATAAAAAAAGGCCTGTACCACTCAGAGCTACTGCTCCCTCTAAACTCAGCTCTCTCTCTCCCCCCCCGGAAACCATTATTCTTCTATGCTGGAGTTGTTCTGCAAACAAAGTTGGGACAATAACCACATGTTTACACAGCAAGTGTCCTTATAATTTGAGAGTCCAGGCAGAAATCAATACTTACTGGTGCAATCCGGTAAACTACAAATAGGAGCAGAGGATAAACGGCCTTCGAGTCCCGGGAATGGCAGCGACTTAGAGGTAATTCAGCACTAACGACCATCAATCGCTTTGATAAAGGTTACGTTTCGGTGCCGTGATGCTCGAGGTAAAGTTTCATGCTAACTTACAGTGGGTCCGTTATTTATATTTATATATTAGAATTCAAATGATAGAATCCTGCATCTTCTAGAACGCTGTCTTTATCCCACTATTACAGCCTCGCCCCCTACAGTTACCGCCTCACCTCTGCCGGGCGTGTGTACACTGTACGTGCTCATTCACAAAGCAAGTCATTGTGATTATGAGTTTAAAAATTTGCTGAGCCGTTATTTAGCTCATTCGCAGCTCATCAGCATAACCACATTAGAAAGGAAACCTGTGGGCTGACACTATCACACATCCGCAATATAGCAGTCCCAGCAGGCCAAGCATGACCACATCCATTAAACTGGACAAGGGCCACCTACTGGGCCTAATGCGCTGCCCACGAGGCACGCCGACACAATGTGACACCTACAATTTTATTAATTATGTGTACACAACAAACCTGTCCTGCTCCGGCACATCAATCTGCCCTAAAGAGAGGAAATCTGCAAATTTGGCTGCATCGTAGAAACAGTGCGGTGTATCCTAGTGACAAAGGCCCAATGTGAAAATACAATCACCACCAACAAAAACTAACTGATGCACTATTAGCTCGGAGTACGGGAATCCCTAATTTATTTACATCTTTTATATATTTACCTCTGCGAGAGAAAGAAAGCAGATTGTGGGAGGCAGTAGGAAGTAAGATGATTTGGAGCTTAATTCTGCTAAATTGGTTGCTGCCAGCGTGATACATCATGGAGAATTAAGATGCCGCTCCCCCAGCACAGAACTTGGGCAGCCGTATTGGCACATCTGTCAAGGGCCCACCCCTGACAGAGACAAATGGACCAATTCTGGCACACGAAGGCTGATCCAAACTGCTAGCAATAACCAAGATGAATAATGAGTCAGCTTGGGCCCCAGGAAAATTCATTTTTAATAATTAGTGCTCCTGCACCTCTCATTTTCTCAGAAAATGAGTGCAGGTACAACTATAGGGTGATACAATACATGGGCATGGCTGGAGGAATATAGATGATGTTGTGTTAAACTTCAATCATCACAGTGAATGGCTGAGACTATAAATGCAGGGCGCGGAGACGGATGAATCTTCCCCTGTTCTCTCAAGAAGACGCAATCAATCAAGCCCAGAGAGCACTGTGTGGCTGTGAAGACGCACATGATGAGTGCAAGTTAAAATATAGTCAAATACTGTGGCCAAAATTAGAGCAGAAACGGGCTTGCACACAAATGAGACACAGCCAGGCAGTGCGGTGTCATGTGCCAATGTTCCCCGTGTCACATTGCAGACAGAAACCCACAAAAACCGCAGGTTTTCTCAACAGCTGACACGTGTCATCTGACAATGGCATTTGTCAAGATGCTGCTGTTTTGCAGGCTTACATGGAAATCAATAGATGCACAGGTAGGTGATATTGATGCATGTGTTCATACCCTGTCAGCAGGTGTTGCCCTCAAGCCCGAAGAGCTGTTCTGAAAAATGGGCACTGAAAATGGTCTTTTTGGTTTTTAGCTCCGACTGTGTTAAGGAATAAATCCTAAAACAAAGCTCACAAATGGCAACCTGCCATTTACCGCTGCTAAAAATAAGTTCTCGGTAGGTGTATGATGTTTGATTTACTTAACAGCGTATACTGTGGATAAAGCCGCTTTGGTGAAGTGCAATCTAGAACAGAGCAGGAACGTTTAATTCTTTAAAATGCTTAACTGGATGGTGTTCGGCGGATGGAGACTGGGGAGGTGAAGCTTTACCGAGCAGCAAATGGGGGCACAGTTAGTGAAGCATGAAGCCGTGGAAGGTTTTGTCATTTCAATAGACTTATGTTCCACGTGCATAGTAATAATATGACATATATTGAGATCTACTGCCGTGTGCTGTTCTCCCGTCGCTGGCTGAGACAAAAATAGTGAACTAGAAGCAGGTTTTTTTTTTATTATTTATTATTAATTGTGGGGTCAGTTTTTTTTATTGAAATGTCATTTAATTTACCTTTAACACTAATTAATGAGGAATTGTCTACATGATAATTAAAAATTAAAAGTGTCTGTACTCATTGAAACATTGAAAACATCAGTATTAGGGCTACAACTAACGAATATTGTCATAATCGATTAATATGTTGACTATTTTCGCGATTAATCGCTTGGTTCGGAAAATGTCCGTAAAATGTTGATCGGTGTTTCTCAAACCTGGAAAGTTCTGATGTTCTCAAATGTCTCGTCTGAGACAAAATGATTTACTTTGAATGATTTCTTTGTTATGTGGAGCAGAGAAAACCAGAAAACATTCACATTTAAGAGGCTGAAAAATCAGATTCCATAAAAACACTCAACATTAATAATCGATTAATGGCAGCATGTTGATATCTCTAAAGCTTTTGTTTTTTAAATCACCCTCCAGCACCATGACCCTGAATCTGTGTGTGTGTGTGTGTGTGTGTGTTGTGTTTTCTCCTCACCCTTACCCCCTGTACAGTTGCATCTTCACAGAGCTTTGCTTTTAAGTCAAGCGCTCCTCATACATGGGGATCCACTGGGGAGCAATCTTCCTCTCGATTCATTACCTCCAGGAGACCGAGCTTCTTCTTCTTTCAGGGCACCATGACAACTTGGCTTTGCTCTCCCCCCCCCTAGCCTTTACATGGGTGTGTCGACTCGAGCCACACAAGAAACAAAAGCAGCAGTGGCTTCACGGGCGCGAGGCTCATCTTAATCTTGCATGAATTTGTCGAACCCAAACAAGCAGTCGGAGGAGCCTAAAGAAATCAAACCCAAAACCTCTGCTCTGAAATTCTGTGTAGTGGCTTATGTAACCGTCCTGAAAAACATTTTCATTAATGAGATCATTTGTAGCCCTGGCAGAATAATTCATGATTGACAAGTTAATCTTAAAGGTCTTTTAAGATAGAAGAATATGTGAAGGATCTGAAGTAGAAGGTAAATATTTGTGCCACAACAATGTGAAAATGTGGGTTAATTCAGAATGTTGGTATTCAGAGCCACCCAATCTTGTTTTGTATTCTCTGAAGTACTAATTAAGTCGGATCAAAACAGCAATTGATCACATATAAGTTGAATCGCTTCATTATGTGAGGCACGGGTGTAAGGCTGGCTAATGATCGCGGACACCATCATTGAAGTGGAAGGACAGTCAGGCTGAGGGGAAATCTAATCCACATGTGTCAAACTTCCGCAGCCGTGAAAATCCATGAATGTGAACATACAGTACGTGCAGCACAGAGTGGTAAGAAATAAATGTAATATATTTTCTAGGGCTGAAACAATTACTCCGAATTAATCGTCAACTATTTTGATAAGTTTGAGGTTTTCCTCTTATTAAAACAAGATTTCTGATGGTTTCAGTTTCGTAAACGTAAATAATTTCTGGTTTCTTTGCTCCATATAACAAATAAATCAGTAAAACTGAACCTTTTTAGTTTATGGACAAAACAGGACATTTGAGAACATCATCATTTCCAGGTTTTCACAAACACTGATCAATATTTTCTGACATTTTATGAACCAAACAAATACTCTATTATTAATCGAGAGAATACTCAATAGTTGAATCGATCAGTTGCAGCTCTAATATGATCTTAAAGACTTAAAAGTCTCAGGGGATCCTGATTTTATTTCTCAATTTTCACTCTACAAGCAGTGTTTATTGTTTAACCACAAGCCTGATCATTTTAAAAGTGAGCACAGCTCAGCTTCATGTCTGGAATGATATGCGAGGTGATTTGGGGACTTGCTAAAATCTCATAATGCAGTAAAAATGAAAATTGACATTTAGCTTTGGGGACATTAATCTACATTTTCCCCCAGTGTAGTTCTTTGCTTTGTGGTTCTTTTCTTTTTTTTTGGTTTGTTTGCTTTTTTTATATTTTACACATTGCAACAGGGGATCAAGCATAATGCACTTGCAAATGCACATTAAGGTACTCCAACTGCTACGCTGTAATTAAACTAGACCAATAAACTGTGAGTGCAATCAAAAACAAACCATTGCATAAATTGGCCTAAATCATAACATTACTGATGAAGGAAGCCAAAGAAAGTAACAGACAATGTTAAACCTGCAGAGACATGAAATGGGAAAAAAATGATGCATCGCCCTGTTCCTGTGGAGAGTATGATATCATCCCTCTTATGAAAAATGCCCCTGTGTGGTGTGCACACACACACACACACACACACACAGGCGATGACAAAGCATTCTTTAAATATCTCCTAATCAAATTCCAGTCTGTAGATTTTGAAAGTCTACTTAAATGAAGGTTAATAACCAAACACATACAGGAAGGTGACGTGTCACCAAGCTTGAATAAGCGCTCTCACTGCATTGTGTGCTCTTTCTTTCCTCGGCTCTCCGCTATCTCTCACAGAGACATTACATACGTAGAACTGATACACAGTGAAAGCTGCGGAGAGTCTATGAAAAACAACGGGCGATAAACTCCTCTCTACTGTATGTTATGTACTCCATGAGTGTGGAGCACCTACAGAGCTGGCTAACCCAACTGTGTGCATTTCTTTTACACTCACTTGCACAGAGCAAATGCCCTTAATAACCATTTAGTTGCTAAGGCACGCTTGTCGGACCCCCATTCACAGCCTTAGCCTCTAATTACCTTTCCAAAGCAATGGACATTTCTGTGTTGCCTCAATGCTTCCCCTTTTCTCAGTACAATCAGCCAGCTGCCTTCACTAGTAGGATTTGGTGCTCTGCACAGGCCTGAAATAAGTGTCCAAAATCAAGTCATGTCAGCCAGTTTTCCCTGCGTCTACCCTGGCTGCCTACATAAAAATGTAAAAAAAAAAATTTAAACATATATGCACACACTTTAAGAGATCACATCATTCCCCAATTGACTATATAAGCACGGTCTCTTCCTGGTTTTCAATAAGCCAGCCCGACTATTACTAGTAAGCTGTCAGCCAACGACGCAGAGACGTTCCACAGTCTGTGTCTGCAGAAGTTACCAAGAGTGTTTTAGTGGCAAATTGTAGAATCTAGTGGATGATGTACACTGAGGGATGTAGCAGTGCTCCACTTTTGTCCCCACACGACACTTCAATTTAGGCCCCTTTTTCATTTTATGGCCATTTTGAATCTACTACTACGACTAGAAGTCAATGTAAATGTTTTCAATCTATCACAAGCTTAAGTCACTAACGTTGCGTTAAAAAGTCCCAAGTTTCCACTTAACGACAACTCACCAGCTGGCTTATATTTTAGCAGAAGTTGTACGTAAAGCTCTGTCCATATGTTTCCATCACCGTTCAGTTTGGTTTGGTACAGTACGGTAAGGTAAGGTTTGGAACGGTAAAGCCCTCGGTCAGGCTTGCGTATATGGGGCGTGTGCTGTGCCCAATGGCCGTGGCGAGATACGTAGTGCGACATTGTACCGGTGCGGTGACAATGAACGACGACATGGAACGTGACACAACAGACAACAAAGGAGGACATCCAGCAGCTTGATTTTTCATGTCTTTTAGCTCGGTTGTATGAGAATAGACTGCAGCGCCTTTCTCTCACCCAATCAGCTGACTCCTGTTGGTCCAGCTCTACCCGGACCGTACCATATCATTACTCTGGTACCCCAAGGGAAGGGTACGGAAAATTTGGTTGGGGACGATTATTTTGGTACTAAAACTAATGGAAACGCAAAAACATTTGTACCGTACCGAACGCGCCAACAGATCTCATTTAAAGCATGCATGCAAAATGAAAACAAATAAACAAAAATCGTTGTGTCAGCCTGTCCTGTGATTTGCCTCACACTACTGCAACCGCTCATATCATCGACTTCACTTGGAAGGTGTTAGGACCCAAACCCCCAGACTTATCTTAAATCATGAAAACATGAGGCTATGAATTCTAATTGATTGACTGAATTCAAAAAAGGTGCCAAGTTTGACTTAATGTCTCATTAAAAGTGCCAGAAAACCTGACCTGAATATTGAGGATAAGCCCTGCCGGACTCTTTATTGTATTAAATGTGTTTCTTTGACTTAGAAGATCAGCGACTAATATGAAAAGATCTGCACATAATGAGAGTTATGGTGTAATGTACGACTACACAGCGAAGATGGATAGAAATATTATTTCCTGCTTGGTTTACTGGAGATGGTTTGCCAACTAAACGGAATTTCAGACCACCACTAACTAACTCATAAATGAATAAGCAGCAAATGCCATAATACTAAAGTGTGACGATCATTGAAGACGCCAGCTACAGACTACTCCTGCTGTTGGTGTTTATCCCATTTTGAGCCATCTCAAATACACACACACACAAAAGAATATTTTTATATCATATTTATTTTCACATTTTTCCCAGGCTTATTTATTGGCTCACTGTTTTCTTTTCACTTTCACTAACAAATCATCTTTAAACCACAAGCTAAAACAGTTAAAACGAATCATCCGATAGTTTGCTTTGTACTAATAAGCAACATGCCAATTAATGGTGATTGGTTGAAGGCTTCTCTTTTTCGGAGGTTTCCAGAAAACAGGGCCATGTTTGAAGTGATTAGGATTTCCATAATAGGCTTCACAAACCTTGGAGATAGTGAAAAAGCAATCATGCTTGGATAGTCCAAACAGACACACTTTCACTGCCTCACTGCCGCTCAACAACTGAGGGAAACATAAAGTACTATAAGAAGTGACATGAATATCAAACAAACTTGGGTCCAAAAGGAAGCACAGGTTTTTTTTTCACTTTTATTGGCACCATTTTCTTGCCTAAAACCCCCATGATTCTTAGCTTACAAAAGCAGTGCCCAATATAAACTCTTCCTTTGGTAAAAAAGGGATAATGCCGTCCAACAGCAGAGTGATTGAGTTAGTTATTTACTGGGAGGTGTTTCTGGACCATGGAACCAGTAAATATAATTTTACTTCTGCTCCTCCCTTCCTGAGCTCTTTCAGTGAGGTGCCCTCGATCAAAGCACATGACCCCCATTTCCCTCCGGGAGCTGCTAAATGGCCAGCAGAGGGATGTTTGCACTAGGGCGTGAGTGTGTACGGCTATGCTTTCTCTCCAAATAGTGCTCGGAGAGAGAGCATATGTGCTTATCGGAACGGTTCCCAACCCAAGGAACAAAAACTCTGCTGATGTATTACACGGGAAAAGCATTTACTCATTCATTGATTTTTATTTCTACGAGCAATCTCCGTGCGGCTAAGTGCCAAACTTGTTTACAGACTACCTGCCTAACAGGTACTAAAATATGTTGGTCTTTTGACAATAGAACGACAACTTACTACTGATTAACTAATCCATTACCAAGCAAACCCACGAGTCAGGACATTGAAGATAATTACAAACCCTAACAGGCTCATACGAGTCTTAAGGTTGGTAAAACCAGGGGAAATCTGTAGTTCTATAATCACACTTCGACACTTGGTGTATTTGTGCCTGAGTGACAAGAAGAGAGGGTGGGCAGGGAATATGTTAGAGTTAAAATTGAAGCTTCTTGCTGTTAGACACCCAAATAGAAGTTAATATATTGGTATTTTATGTGGTTTTCCCAAAGCTGTAATATAAATCTCTAACCTTTACTCAAGAAGTAAAATGCACTGTGAAGGGGACAAAACCCCACCAAAGCCCACAGCAATGCCTGCCTGGATGTACAGTATATATAGCGAGTATTGAAAAAGACAAGACATAGTATGGTTGCCTAGGAAGGTAAAATTCTAATTCCTTGATACAGTATAGTATGAGAGTATAGAGTATAATAGGGCTTGGTTAAAAATGTCTGATGGCAATTGCAGAATGGATGTTTTGATGGACTTATACAGGTTTTTGAATTTGAATACTGTAGAGTCACAGAGAGTGTGGACATATTAAGTAAAATGTGCATTAATGCAACTACTCTGAGATAAAATTATTATGCCAACCTTAATATTTGTAATGATTCACCAGATTAGAGGGACTCAAAATTAGCTCTGTGAACCAACCAAGCAAAATTAGTATGGAAATTAAAATATCTCAAATATCCAATCGAAACCTTGTGAAATGGAATCGATCACCAATCATCAGCAACTAACTATAACTATAATACGGCTTTGACGGGCATTTCCACAAAAATGTATACCTATGTTTTGATAAATTAGCATTTTGTAGAATTAAAAAATAACCTTCTAATGTTTTTTTTCATCAACTGAAATTATGTCTTTAAAAACATGCCACTATTAATTTAGAGTATTGAGAATACTTACAAGCCTAAAGGATCATCCATTAGAACTTTCCTCTATGTTGTCTGTCTGTCTGTCTGTCTGTCTGTCTGTCTGTCTTTACATGTTGTTATGGTAGATGGTAAAATGGAGGATGAGGTCAGCATAGTCGTACATTAAAAGCCAGCATAGAACACATCAAGGAGGCATGATTAAGAACAAGCTCGTATAAAGTTAAGCCTTAGTTATGTGCTTCCAATAAATAATGTTCATACAAATGAAAGGAGGCCTGATGATGACACTTGCCTAATGCAACACTATGCAACTACACAATCAAATGTGACATTCAGTACTTGAATTCACAATCTTTTTCCTGCTTTTTAATAGAAGCAGTGTTTCATTAAATGACATGCATAGATAATAGCTACAGTTCCATTAGGGAGAGACACGTCTGGCAAAAAAGTACTATTAGAATATTCAATATTCTCATAACTCCTCTCGCCCGCTGTATCCACCATGTTTTGCTATTTTTCCAGTAAAATAAATGCAGAAGCATCAGTGTCTTTTATCAATAAAATGCTTTCCATTGCACTCATTTGCATCTATCCTTTATCAATACACCAGCTTGCCCACGTCCCTCAAGCGTAAAAAGGTTTAAAGTGATACGTCAAAACTTTTTTGTTTTTATTTTTCTGTGTTTCTAATCAGGTGTTTTCACTGGCAATTCAAAAAATAATGCTCAAAAACAGCCCGAGGGCAACCCACCTACGGAGACGACTGAACCACACCAGACTTTTGATTGAGAACATTCACGATTTCCAGTTTCAAATCACAGCAAGTCCTAACACAATATGAACGTTGTCTCGCTAAGTCGTAACTCGACGCCCTCCTCTATCCAGTGCATTAGTATAATTACAGTCATTAAGGGCGATGAAAACATATGGTACAGGTATGACATTAACTGAATGCTTGATTCAACCTTTTCAGGAGGTAAAACAGTAAACAGGAAATAGGAAAATGATGAGCGAGGCAGAGGTGAATAAGTCACAGGAACGCATCTCCCGTCCTCTCCTGCTGAGCGCTTTGGTTTCGGCACACAAATAGCTCACCTGAATAGGACCAGTAGGGGTCACCAGCTGCCCTCCTCTGCCTCATTACACGGGTGCTCTCGTGATGCCTGTCTCCAGCATAGGTGGGCTGGTTGTCCAATGCAACTGTGGGAGGCCAAGAGAAGAGAGAGAGGTCAGCGAATCCACACGTCACAAATATTATGATCACTTATTCACCATCTACGGGACAAATAAAATGCATGAGCAGATGCAGCTTGACGTCTAATGTAAAGAATGTAATGAATGTGAAGTTACTACTCGGTATATTTTTACAGGACACATTAAATTTACTCCCAATGATAAACTTTAGTGCCGGCTCAGAAAGAAGTGTGCCCTCGTGAAACGTGACGATATCGATGTCTCGCTGATGGATCGGCGAGTTAAAGTGTTCAACTTTGACTTCATCCGCGCCCTTTCGCCCCGGGGCTGGGTGAAGATACATCAAATTATAAAATCAATAACTGAAGACAAAATGTTTGCCATAAATTAGCCAAATGTATTTTATTTGATGTAATCCACTGGCAGTGAAACAGAGATCACTGCACTGTACATTATGTCTTCCATTCAAGTGAAATTTGATGATTAAAATGCCTTTAGGAATACACGTGCTAATATTGCGATATTGACTTTAACCCCCATACGCTACTACCATCATCTTAGACCTTTCTCAGTAGCTTTTCAGTAGAAGCTTTTTACCTTGTTGTAGTTACTTGGAGGACTGTTTTTAAGTGGCACTGAATTTACAACTGGACAGGAAACATTAAGCTTCACACTGAATGTGCAGTTACATCTTTCAGACGCGTCAGAGATCAGTGCCGTTTTGCAAATGGATTACAAACGCAACACTTATTGCATACGGCTTAAGTAACTCAAACGTTCTGCCAGATTGTAATGTTGCAGCTACTCTCAGCCAAGAGTATAACCCCAAAAGACACTTTCACATACTTTATTAATAATAAAGTGAGTCGCAACAGTGGTGACTGTACCCAAAAATAAAGCCATCACCATTATTTAGCATGAAATTAATAATGGGATTTGCAGAAAACAGGGGGAGCCTTGACTCCAGTCTCTTTGATGCTTCCTGTTCTCGTATAGCTTAAATCAATCGAATCATTTGCAGCAGCCTTTCTGGGAAAGAAACTTTAAGTGGACTGGATGATCGATAATGTGTAATAAATGGATGAATTAATGCTGTAACAGCTTCTGCAATGGAAACCTGATTTAGTAAAATGCAGACGGCCAGTGTTACCAGCGTCGTAGTGAACCCGTCCAATGTCTTTGCGCCACAAAACATCTCTTCTTAACAGCACATTGCCCACGGAAGAAACACCATCAACAGAATCATGGAGAATACCAGGGGCATGAGAATCTGTTCCACAACGAATGCACCCTGCACCGACTGTTAAAACCCAAGCCATTGTCCATTAAGTAAACAAGGAAAAGACGAGAGTTTTGTGTCGCTTTGAGCAGTCAAAACCCACCGTGGCGTTCAGAACCCGGAGACGTACCAGCTAATATTGGTTCTCTGCTGCTCAAGGAATGTTAACAATCGGGCGAGCAGATTGCTTCCGTGTAAAAATGCGGACTGGAGACAACACTCTAACACAACCAGATATGACAATCTGCCCGAGCCAAAATTGGAAGACAGTTACTCACTGTAAGACTGTTTTTTTGAAGTCCATGTGGTTTCACAGCGTTCTGTTGCATATGGCAATCGGTGCTGTGTTTGTTCACCACTATATAACTCTTCAGCTTCCTTTGCAAACACGCAGCTTGGAACAACACCTAACCCTTACATCAAAAATGTGATAAAAAGAAAAAAAAACACATACCGGAACTATGTATTTAAAGTGTGTCTCACAACACATTAACAACTCTTTAGCACTCACAAAAGTATTTTTAACAACGTACTAACTATAGAGAGTGACGAGGAATAAGTTTTAGGGATTATTTCAAGAAAAATGCCTTTAAAATCTTATTGTGATTGTATACAGGTACATGCAGCATTACTGTAGCCATGACAACACCGGGGTATTTTATTTGTCTTGTGAGATTAAGGGAAATTATGAACATTAACGCTACTTTCTGGACTCTTGAAGATCAACAAGTATCATATGGTAATAAGTGGAAGTTGACTCCATCATACAATACACACACACACACACACACACACACACACACACACACACACACACACACACACACACCGTGAGGCACTTCACACAAGCACAGCTCTTACTAATAGTTGCATCATTACTAGGGATTAATTAAACTAAGCACTACGCCAAGCCAACTCGATTCAAAGTCAGTGTATCACTGTCTGTAAAAACGGTCTCTGCTATGGTATCAGAGACTTACACGACCTTTTTCTAAATTTAATTCGATCCTGGGAGGGGGGGTCACAGAGGCTCCATGGCATGTATGGCTACTGTGTTATCATGTCAGGAATCAGTTCACTGTGAGGAAACATGGGTTAACATGGGTGAAGTGTAAAAACAAAGGGCTTTGGGGGGGTAGTAGTATCTGTGGCAGTGACTTGAAGCGCATTCGAAGACAGGTTATGAAACAGGAGGGCTGCATCGTCTTTGATCAGAGAGCATCGGAGACAGCACCATGTCAACAGTTTACTCTCATCCATGTCAGCCGTCCCCTGTGGGCAAATGGATTAAAGCTGCAGCATCTCCAGCCGACAACACAGTCAGTGCAGGGCCTGGAGAAGACGGAGAGGAGAGCCGTGCTACACACAAACCACCATCCAAAAGTTTATATTTATGAACAGCAGTTTA